>NC_081430.1:82846957-83132706 GCF_949786415.1 Peromyscus eremicus
TCACAGCTGGAAAGAGGTGCCTGCATTTTCTGCACAGCCTAAGCGGAGTGGATGAGGACTCTTCTGAGGAGCGTCCTACAGTGAGGCCCCGAGGACAGACAGATGGTAGGCTGTGTCTCATGGCCAGTGGCTGAAGCATTAAAATATTTGTGGTGTCTGAGCCAGGCAATGGCATAGAGGCGGTGATGGAAGCTCACAGCCAGAGCTAAGCTGGAAGAGATTTAAAAAAAAAAAAAAAAAAAAAAGCAGGCAAGGCTGACAACCTGACTGCAGAGCCCTGACCTGATGTGCCACGATGTTTGCCCAGCCAGGGAAGCAATCTTAAGTTCCCAGGCTATGGCGGAAGCCATTTCCAGAGAGCTAGCTGCCCACGGTGATCCCTCACGTTTACTCCTTGGCCGCACAGTGTGGGGGGCCTGGCTCTGCCACGTAACCTGGGGAGCAGTGGCAGCGATAGGAGCCCTCTGTGTTCTCGCAGTGACCGTGTGCACAGAGCGCCGCAGGCCCGTTCAAGTCTTCGCACTCATTCACATCTGCAGAAGCAAAAAGGAAAGCTGTAGGGTGCGCTCTGTCCCTTAGACCGGGTCCTGCTCCCTTACCCTGGATATGCCACCCAAAGGCTGCCTCCCCTCACCAAACCAGACAACTTAAGGGCAAAAACCAAGAAGCAGTGATCGTTTAGCATGCCCAGGACTGTGCCTTCTGGACTGTTTCTCTTCTGTTGGGGACCATCCATCGAAGGACGTTCCCAGGAGCTTCCGCAATCACTAGCTTGACACATGCCCACTAGGGGGCAGCAGCGCACTTCCCAGCTTCCCTAAGCTCAGTCCCGTGACAGGGGTCATTCTCACTGCTCCAAACTTACCCACACAGGCCATGTGGGCCGCATCCAGCTGGAAGCCTTCAAAGCAGTCACAAGTGTAGCCCTCCCGCACACGCACACAGCGGCCATTCTCACAGCCGTTCAGGACGCCACATTCCTCAGCCTGAAGTCCTTCAAAGGCGGCCAGTGGTTCTAAGGGAGGGTCAGAAGGAACAATACTGAGGCCTGTGTTTAGACCCCAGTCTCTCACTAGGACCTACACCTTCCAGTACAAAGGTTTTCACTGTTGAGTGCCAAGGGTGGGGTTGTGTTGGTGGACTTTTTTTTTTTTTTTTTTTTTTTTTAAGATTTATTTATGTATGCAGTATTCTGCCTGCATGTATGCCTGCACACCAGAAGAGGGCACCAGATCTCATTACAGATGGTTCTGAGCCACCATGTGGTTGCTGGGAATTGAACTCAGGACCTCTGGAAAGAACAGCCAGTGCTCTTAACCTCTGAGCCATCTCTCCAGCCCCACCCCCTACTTTAAGCTAGTCTTTTCTTTTTAAAGATTTATTTTATGCAAATGGTGCTCTATCTGCATTTACTACTTTATGCCAGAAGAGGGCACCAGATCCCACTGTAGATGGCTGTAAACCACCATGTGCTGGCTGGGAACTGAACTCAAGACCTCTGGAAGAGCCGCTGGTGCTCTTAACCGCCAAGCCAGCTCTCCAGCCCCTGTGTAGGTGGATCTTAACAGTCCTAAAGAAAGACACTGAGACTAAAAGCCATACTCTCCTGAAGGTTTGGAGTGACAGCCACATACGGCAGTGTCGGACCCAAGCCTTTCGGAGTTACGTCTTGACTGACCATGACCAGTCAGTGTCTTTCCCCTTCCCTGTCTCCATCCCTCCAGCAATATAACTGGCGGGCAGATGGAGGGGATGAAGGGAATAGAAGTGCCTATCTGTTTTCCAGTTTTGCTACACATACCTGAATGGCTGGCCACGTAACGGGGCTCAAGTTCAGACGGCTGTAAAGGAGGTTCAAGGAGCGGTGTGTTATCTCCCAGCTGACTGGCCATGTTGGAGAAGGGAGGCTCGGGAACGGTGTCCTCTGGGCCCAGGTAGTTGTAGAAAGGGGCCCCATCTGGGCCATAGAGATTGTAGGGCAGATCATCTGGGCCAGGGCCATACTCATAGCCTGGCCGGAAGTGGATCCCTGCTTCCCGCTCTGCCTCAATCCGAGCCACATTGCACAGTTGAGCATAGACTTCTGTTGGGGAGGAAGGAGAAAGGGAGCTGGACTTGAGCTCCAGCCAGCTAAAACTTGGTGAGCTGGTTCATCGGGCTCTTCGCCCAAGAAGAGAACATGTGGGGATTCCTGACCACGCTGGCACCTCTCTCTGTCCTGAACGACTGGGATGGAGGAGGAAGCCCCTGCTCAAATTGCTCTCCTTATCCTTCCAAGTTGATAGTACCCGCTTCCCAGAGCTATGCCCGGACCTGCAGGCACCCTCTTACCAGAGCTCCTGGGAGGGCACAGAGCACACTGCTGGCTCCATGCCTCGCCATTCTGGCAGCAGCATTCTGTGTAGGTAGTATGGTGCCCGCGCAAGGGTTGGCTGCACACGTCATTGGTGACTTTTTTCCAGCAGATGTCCATGTGGATGTCATGGTCAGGGAAGTCCTCTGGCGGCACAGACCCCAGAAGAATGTGAGTTCCAGGCCAGGTCTGCGCCCCCTGTGGTCCACGCCCCCGTCTCCTCACCTGTGCTGCTGGTACTGTTCACACAGCGTTGCCCACTAAGGTCGAGGATGAGCGGGGGACTGCAGAAGCAGTGGAAGGAGCCCTCTGTGTTCACACACTCTCCATTCTCACAGGCCAAGTCCTGGCACTCATTGTGATCTGTGGCGTCAGGAAAAGGTGGAACAGGGTCACAGTGGCCTTTTGACAGACAATGCTCGTAGATGGATTCGCCTAGGGAGGCCGATGAAGATGCCCATACTAGAAGGGCTCTCTCCAGAGACAGTATCTGACAGCACAGAGCTCCCCTCACCTCAGACCCGCCTGTTGCAGTGGGCATCTTTCCCAGGAAGGGGGACTCCCAGCAAGAGTGGGACTGGGGGTTAGCAGTCCCATGTGAGTCCTCACCCTGGCACTTCCTGCTGGAGGCGTCGTAGTGGTAGCCAGGATTGCACAGGCAAATGTAGCCCGGCACTGTGTTGAGGCATCGGCCATTCTGGCAGAGAGCAGGTCCGAACAGTACGCACTCATCAGCATCTGAAGGGGGGCAGAGTGGGGCAGGAGAAAGAAGGGGAACAGAGTCAGACGCTCTACATCCAGCTGTTTGAGTGAGTTGGGCAAGTTGCTTAGGTTCTTCTTGACTTGGTTTCTTCTCTAAAATACTACTTAACCTCTTATAATGAGGATTATGAAATGCTCATACCCATAAAGCACTTTAAATAGTTCTTGGTACATAGCAGACACTCAAGAAAAGCTACTTTTGGGGCTGGGGTGTTCAGTGGAACAGTGTCTGCCTTGTATGCATGAAGCCATTGGTTTTATTCCCAGCAACTCTCTCTCTCTCTCTCTCTCTCTCTCTCTCTCTCTCTCTCTCTCTCTCTCTCTCTCTGTTTGCATTATTTCCTCAGGACTAGCCTTTGGAATAAGGCACACACCAAGGAGCCCAGTGCTGGGAACTCTCCAGTGAGAATATGAGCCCCCCAAAGTTTCTGCTTTGGTGGGTGAAACCAGAGGGATAGCTACGGCCCTCACCTGTGTGGTAGTGCAGCACCCTCAATCTGTGTCCAGTATGGTGGAGGTGAGGTTAAACACCAGAGTGCACCCTCTAGACTTGAGGGAGCAGGGAAACTGAGCTCAGGGTCATGTGAACACTCCAGGAGGATCTTGGTTAAAACTTTCTGGCTAAAAATATCAGGGATAGAAAAGCCCCAGAGCCCAAAAGACAGGAACTACCTGGAAGCCAGGGCTGGGTGTAGACCTCCTGGGACATCATAGAGGTCTAGGCCAGGGTTCTACTCGGGCAAGTGAAGTCTGAGGAGGAGGGTGCTGAGGATTACCTGTGTACATGGTTTGTCCAAATGTCCAGGCTCCGTCCACAGGGATGTAGCCTTGACCACTGGGGCAGAGCTCACTGAATTCAACTGTGGAGGAAGGCATCCCAGCTCAGAGAGGGAATGTTAGTCTCCCTACCTCCACTGTTTAAGGATCTAGTTATATAATAGAGGCTGGCCCGGAACTCTGCTATGTAGCTCAGGCTTGCCTCCCACTCAGGATCTTTCTGTTTCAGCCTCCTGAGCGCCAGAGTTACAGTCATGTGTCATCACCCCTGGCTCCATTCTCCATGAGTGTCACACTGCAGACTGACCCTAAGAGTGTTTGTAGCCCTTGAGGCCTTACCTGAGTCCTCAGATGGGCAAGGGTCACAGGCTTTCCCCCATCTGGCACCCTGAGTACAGCAGCATTCAGCCTGGGTGGAGTTCCGGCCCAGGATGCTAGAGCAGGGAGGACCACCATTGTGCTCAGAGTAGCATTCCATGCGGGTGAGGCCTGGAGCTGGGTCCCCTTTTGGGACCTCAGGGATTCTCTGAGCTGTGGGTGACAGAAGCCCCTTATCACTGTTTGTTCAAGACCCCTTGAGGTATCACTGCCATCAAGTTGATCTGTTAAATAGAATGTCTGTATAGAACCTTATGTGGTACCCTGAGCATCACTAGGCGAGACTACTGTTATCATTCTCTACTACAAAGAAACTGCACCTAAGAAGTTACAATTAAGAAGTTATTATGGGGTGAAACGGGGCTCTGATGCCCAAGCCCCTGATGTTTCTAGTGTCCTATTTGCTCACACCCCCCTATGAGTAGTACCCATCCCTGGCATACCATCTGAGCATCCTTCTGATCCCTTCCGATTCTCAGGGACCCCCAAACCCTCTCCCCTCCATTTCCTCTTACAAAGTTCCCCTTGACTTTTTACAGGTCATTGAAGCCAGCTGAGGTCTGGTCCAGCCTGGGGTAAAATGGCAATGAGGAGGGGAGGGTCTAGCTTAGCTCAGCTTCAAGGCCTCCTTCATCCAAAAGACCCATCCAAGGATTGGTTGGATTCAGGGTCTTTACTAAACTCCATCTGGGGCCCCTGGGAAGTGCCCCATAGCACCCTGAATTTCTTTAGGTCATCCTAGACCTTCAGTAGAAATGTTGTCTGTGTGGCACTCAGACTCCTGTCCCCTCCATAATCCATTCCTAACCCATACCCCCAACACCGGCCCAATGAACCCCACTCAGTGGCAGGAGCTAGATCAGCGGATGGTGTTTGTAAGGCAGAGTCCTCCTGGAAAATGGCAGGAAGGGAAGGGGCCCGAGTCTCCCGGATCTCACCTCCAGCCACCCGAGGACGGCAGTGTCCTTCTTGTGCGTCATACTCCTCGAGGTCACTGGCGCACAGGCACAGGAAGGAGCCTTCCACGTTCTCACAGAGTGCAGCCCCACACACTGCCAGCATGAGCTCACACTCGTTCACGTCTGCCAGGCACAAGGACAGACTAGTGTCCAGAGAAGAGGTAGCGAATGCACCCTGCCCCCGATTCCAGCCCAGCTAGGCAGGTTCTCATTCCCCCCCCCTCCCCAAAGAGAACCGTGCTTGGAAGAAGCAAAAGTGGATGTGAATTAGCAGAGAGGGGGACCGGCGGGCAGAGGGCCCGGGAGGGAAAAGAGGGGAAGAGAGGCTGAAAATGGTTATAACAGTGAACGCAGAGGACAGTTCCCTCCTCTGGACATCTCCTGAGCCCCCAAGTTCTCCAGGGAAGTGAGTGGGGCGGGAGGTCTCTTCCCTCTTGTGCTCGCCCCTTCTGGGGCAGGACTGACCCTTCTCCTACCAGTCCAGCAGCAACGCTAGCTGGAGGGGAATCCTCTTTCCCTTGCCCACCCTTTGGGGTCCTGTCATGGAGCCATGCAAACATGGATGTTTCGGGAGAGGGTACCACCTCCTTTCAAAAAAGACAAAGAATTGGTAGAAACGAGAAGGGCCCAAGGGCCTTTCCCAGCCCAGACCTTGGGTAGCCCGCAGGCTTCTCACCAACACATTCCCAGCCTGAGGGTGAGGTCTCGAAGCCCTGGTCACACAGGCATCGGAAGGACCCGTCCGTATTGTCACAGAAGCCGTGGCTCCCACACACAGTGTCGTTGGCACACTCATCTATGTCTGGGGATAATGGAGACTAAGGTAGAGGGTATGCATGCTCTCTCTGTTTGCTGGGAGTACTTACTTATCTGGTCTATTAACACCAAGATTTGCAAACAAACAACCCCTGGACCCAGCACAAGAAAGCTATAACTGTAACATTCCTCTTAATTTCTTTGTAAGCTTCTCTGTATGGAAAATACACAAATTTCAAACAACTGTTCAAACAGTATCCTCGGGAGAAATTGTTTCTAGTTCAATGCAGGGAAAAACAGATGTCCACAGCTTTCCTCAGCCCTCCCTCCTCTCTCTCCCTGTTCCTACTCACCAATGCAGTCTCCAGTTGGGGCCATGTAGAAGCCAGGTTGGCAGCCCAGGACACAGCGGTAGGAACCAGGGCTGTTCTCACACCGCCAGGCTCCACACACTGGGTCTTCCTCATCCTCACACTCATCAATATCTGTCCCCAGAGCCATGAGAAGAGGCAGATGTGTGGCTAGGTCACTGTTCTGGCCCCACCTTGCTGACATTACAAGCTCATATCCCACAACTTTTGAGGTCCTTGGTCCGTTTCAAATCATTACACTCATCTCACTCCCAGGAGATTAATTCAGGATCATTTCCCCGACCCAGCACGGCTGAGCATTTAGGAAGAACCCTACACCCCATTCAGGAAGCTCTGAGCGCTCAGCCTCCTCCCCTCTGATCCCCAGCAAAGCACTCTGCCTTTTTCACCACAGTGGGGTTCAAGGAGCTTTCTTCAATATTTATCTCCCTTATTCAATTTCAAGATCGTCTATAACCATTGATCCTACCAAAAGACATTGAACATAGCCATTGTTTAATATCTGCTGAACATATTCGACTTTTAAAACTATGTTGTGTCCTCTGCTGGCACAAAGATTATGATTGTCTTTATTATGTCAGCCTTGGGTCATCAGAATTGCAATAAATGCATTAAACTTTGGGTTCTGTAGAAAATGCTGCATTTCCTAGGACGCTGTGTTCCATGTTCCAGGGAGCTAAGGACCACGCAGGGACAGAGGTGGACAGAGGTGAGGCAGGGTCCCATCCAATCCCTACAGTCCTTACCCACACACTGTCCACTGTCTGGGGAGGGCTGGAAGCCAGGCTCACACAGACAGTTGAAGGAGCCCTCTGTGTTGACACAATGCCCTCGTGGACATGGGTCTGTGGCTGCACACTCATCAACATCTAGGACAGAGACGGCAGTCAGCCGATGCAGCCGTGGCTCTCTTTAGAGCTTGTTAGAGCCCCGAGCTGCTTCCTTTGGACCTCGAGAAGCCGATAGGAGAGTCAAGGAGAAGCTCAGGGTAGGAAGATTGAGGGACTGTCCAGGCCATGCTGTGGGGAGGCTTTAGGGCTGGGGCTCTGTTAGCAGAAGGGTGACACTAAGACTCTGGAGAGCATGCACATCTGCCACAGGCATCACAGGGATGCCCCTCTGCAGACTCCGAGTCCTTCCTTACAACCCTGGATCTTTCACATCTCCCCAGCCTTCCCATTGTCTCCTCCCTGGGTAGGCTGTGAGCAAACTATTCACTTCAGTAATGGTATTCAGGTGGGATTCTAGACACAGCCTCTAATACCCATGCTGGTGGACCTTAGACACGACCACACTGATGTCTTACCCTGGCATCTGGTGCCCCCCTCAGCACTGACAAAGCCGGGTGCACAGAGGCAGAAGAAGGACCCCTGGTTGTTGAGGCACTCGCCATGAGGAGCACAGTGCTCCTCCTCCCCAGCACACTCGTCCATGTCTGCCGGGACAAGATGAGAAGGGAGCGTCGTCTCTAGGGACGCCCTCACCTCTGCTGATAACCACTGTGCCCAGCTCCTTCCTGATGGGGAGACTTGGGGTACTCACCCTCACACGTGGTGCCATTGGCCAGCTGGAAGCCCTGGGGACAGAGGCATTGGTAGGAACCTTCTGTGTTCTTGCACTCGCCTCCAAGGCAGCTGTTCTGGAGACCTTCACACTCATCCACATCTGTAGGGCCACACAGGGGAGGAGGCAGCTGACGGTGGCACCTTCCAAGGACGGGTTCAAGGGAAATATATCTAGAGGCCCTATCACCTGCCTGAAGGGAGGGGACCTGGGATGAGGGGACCGGGCTTGCAATGTTTATCTCTATTCCGGGAGACGCTAACCAGGGGGAGAGGATGACAAGAGATGTTTCCATTTGGCCCGGCTCTGGTTGGGCTTCCTACGCCCCGTCATCCTGGCCTAGAGTAACCAAAGCCTCCATCCCCTGTCTTGACTGAGAAGCAATGGAAGATAAACCAAGGAAACAGATACTGGGGACCTGAGAAGGTAACAGAAACTCTCTTTTGCTTGATGGTGAGTTTGTTTTGAGATAGGATCTCGTGCAGTTAACACTGGCCTGGCCTCTAACTTGATAGATAGCCAAAGATGACCTTGAACTCCTGATTCTCCTGTTTCTACCTCCTACGTGTGCTAGGATTATAAGCCTAGGTCATCACAGCTGGCCTGCCCCTCCCCGTTGCCCCTCCCCTACTAACCACTTTCTGTCCTTCTATAGATAGCCTGGCTGGCCTTGGACTTTTCATCTTCCTGACAAGGCTTCCCAAGTGTTGGGATTATAGGCATTACCAACACTATTGCAAAGCACAGTGGGCACTCTAGAGCCGTGGTTCTCAACCTTTCTAATGCCGCAACCCTTTAACATAGCTCCTCATGGTGTGATGACCCCAACCATACAATTATTTCATTGCTGCTTCATAGCTGTTATTTTGCTACTGTTATGAATCATAATGTAAGTATCTGTTCCCTGATGGTCTTGGGTGATCCCTGTGAAAGGGTCATTTGACCCCCAAGTTGAGAACCACTGCTCTAGAATCTTGTAACAGAGAGGCTCAAGGGTCTAGGCCAAGGCCCAAGAAACCCCATGTGTCTCTTGTCCCTTGGTGCTGCTGGGACCCTGCGGCCTGTGCACCAATGCCTTCAGGGCAGTGAGACCCGGGCTTCTAGACACTTTCCTGACTGCTTTTGGGGAGAAGGTAGGAATAGGTGTCCCCCGGCCCACTATCCTAGGTTTAAGGGGGAGCTCTTGTTCCTTCTTGTCAATGCTTGGTTAGTGTACGGTGTCCCATCTGTGTTCTCCTCACAGGGAGGGGTCTCTTACCTTCACAGGTGTTGCCCAGGGGACTGGGCCTGTAGCCTTTATCACAGTCCTTGCAGAAGAAGGAGCCCACAGTGTTGGTGCAGACTCCTGTGGGGCAGACTCCAGGGAAGGCACATTCATCCAGGTCTAGGCAGATAGAGAACTGTGGCCATGGACCCAGGAGGGCAGTCCCACCACTGAAGCCTCCCCTCACAACACCTCTTGCCAGTCTCTGAGTTTGAAGAATACTCTGGGCCTCTAGACAAGGGCAAACCCTGGCCATATTCTATGACATGCAACCCCCCCCCCCCACAGTCCTTCCTAGAAAGCTCCATGGGTAGCCCTAGCCCCAGCTTACCTCTTTTGAGACAGGGTGTCATATAGCTCAGGCTGGCCTCAAACTCACTATGTAGCTAAGACTGGCCTTGAACTCCTGATCCCTCTGTTTCTACCCCCATCCCCCAAGTGCCGGGGTTATAGACGTACACCATTATATGTAGCTTTAGCGTCTCTCTTGTCTCTGACCATTTGTCTTATCTCTGAATTTGGGAGTTATGACAATCGTAACTCTCTTGCGGCCAAGTCCCCCAAAGTTCCCTCTGACCTAATCTGGAGACCCCAGGATCAACCCAAGGCTAGAAGACAAAGAGATGTTCTTTAAGAGGGAGGAAGGCTTATACTGTCTCTTCTGACCCTGTCTGTCTTGTATTACCTTCACAGGCAGTACCATCTTCGTTCACCCAGTACCCACTCTGACAGGCTGAACAGGTGAAGGAGCCGTCAGTGTTGAGGCAGAGGCTGGTGGGGCACGAGGCTCGGCTGGTGCACTCATCCACATCTGAAACAGGCCATTGAGTTCTGTATGGGATTCTGCAGAGCAGACATGCCAGAGACTCATAGGTGGTCAGGGAGGGTCGAAAGGACAGGTTTGGGCAAGAGCAGGATGGGTCTTGGGCCTGGTGGGCTAATTCAGAGGAGGCTTCAGGGGTTGGCATGCAGAGGGAAAGATGCTGCAGGCTTGATTCGCCGTGTAGGAATGGAGCTACATCTTTGTACCTCGGCAGCCCTTTTTGTCCGGCGTGACCTCATAGCCCGGATCACAAGAGCATCTAAAGGAGCCTTCCACGTTGATGCAGCTTCCATGGGCACAGATCCCAGGGGTCAGACACTCATTCACATCTGTGGATAAAGCCCAAGATGGGGGCGTTGGCCTCCTCTCTTCCCTGCGCTGTTCCCTACTCTAGCAAGCCTAGACCACCTCAATTGTGAGTCCCTGGAAGCAGCCTTCAGAGGGACTGTAGGCCAGCCTTGGAGAGCTGCGAAGCCATGCTCCTTCATTCCATCTAGGTGAAGCAGGGTCATACCCTCCCGAGTGCTCCCCAGCTCCCTGTAGTAATATAGAACACCCCGCCTAGCCCTGGAAAAGCAAAGCCACCTAGAACACTAGAAATAGAGCATCCGAGACCCTTGATTCACTCCATTGTGAGTCTGACCCTCTAGTCTCTTACCTGCCACCAACAAACCATGTTCCACACCCAACAAACAGTTTCAGTACATGGGTGGGCAGTGTGGAGAGAGGCCAAGCCATGCTTGGGTGGCTGTGGCTGTCTTGAGGGCCTGGGAACCATCTGCCCTCTTAAGAGTCTCAAAGCATCTATTCAAAACATGGCCCCTCCTGGCATCAGAACCTTGGGCCTTGTTCCCTGCGGGGGCTGAGGGAAAGAACACTCCTCTTCCCACTGACACGGAGTTGTTTTGGGAACAAGAAGCGCCACTGCTATTTAGCGTGTAGCTTCCTGATGTAGTAGGAAAGCAGAGGGCCTGGTGGCTGGCTCTCACCACCATCCAGCCCGAGACCCTGAAGCTTTCCATCCCGGTCCACAGAAGCCAACCACAGAAGCTTGTGGAACTTTGGGATAGAGCCTCAGAACGGATGTGGCTAAGCAGCAGCAAAGGGCCCCACCCTAGCTGATTCAGAGGGCAGAGTCCCATAACAGAAGCACACCCACGCCAAGCTCAGCATCATCCGAGAACCCAACGGGATGATGAGGACAATACCCTCTAAGCCACTGTGCTCCCTGTGTGTGTGTTCAACCAGCCATCCCAAAGCTGAATAGCCCTCTCAGTGCCTTGGCAACCAGCCCTTACCTACACAGCTCCCACTCTGACCTATGTAGCCCTCCTCACAGGCCAGACAAGTGTAGGAGCCAGGGGAGTTGACGCATCTCCCATCAGGGCAGGTACCAGGGTGACGGCATTCATTGATATCTACAAAACAACAGTCCCTCCCTTGGTCATCTCTGAGAACCACAACCCATGGGTATTTCATGTCTGCAAATCTTTGACCCTGCCCTGTATGGGGGAATAGATGTCAATTTCCATGTAGATGAACACTAGGAAAACGTGAGTTGTCCTGTGTTCCCAACCCCACCTCCCACTCACGATCCTAGAGCAGAGGTAAATGAAAGAACTTAAAAATGGAAAGACTCCCCAGGATCGCTGCAGTAGGCTGTGGGTACTGTTAGCTGTAGGAAGTCAGAGAGCTGCATGTTTCAGCCTGGATGGTTTGGGATGGTCCTTCATATCGCCCTTGGTGACATCAGGCAAGGTAGGAAGATTGCATTTGCCAAAAGGAGTCTGCCCTACCTGAAATGCGTCAGGTACATCCGTGGAAGGTGTACATAGCACTGGATGCTGGGCATTTAGGAGATATGGAACTTACAAATCTTCAAAAAATAGCCTATATCTTCATTTTTGGGTCATGGTATGTTTTTGCTTCCAGGTCCCTTGTGGTTGGATGGCACCAAAAGATTAGTGCTAGCCAGTGTGGTATGAGTGGATATGAGGTAGGTAACTTGTGAACCAAAGCATTTCACTGCATGCAAACCTTGAGTGTCTTCTTTCTTCCTTCCTTCCTTCCTTCCTTCCTCCCTCCCTCCCTCCCTCCCTCCCTTCCTTCCTTTCTTTCCTTCTTTCCCTTCCTTCCTTCCTTCTTTCTTTCTTTCTTTCTTTCTTTCTTTCTTTCTTTCTTTCTTTCTTTCTTTCTTTCTTTCTTTCTTTCTTTCTATCATGGGGACTGGACATATTCCAGACCCCGGCTATTCTTTTAGTCTAATACCAAAGTAAGGAAGCCTGGGACAGAGTTCTCAACTGATTCTTGATAGACACAAGACACTAATAAGATTGACTGTGTCCTCTGTGACTGACTTTGGGGTTAGTTGTTAGTGAAGCAGAACCTAATGCAAGCTGCTCTGCTACTCCCAGCTTTCTTCTTAGAGCAGAGCCCCAGGGAACAACAGTAATGTTAAAATGTGAGAAGTCTGTCAGGGAGAAAAAGAGAGAGGTCGGAAGACCAGAGCAGCCTTAGTCTCCACCTGAGCCAGGGAAGCCTCTCGTGAATGGGAGTGGACAGAACTGAGCCATTAGACAAGCTGACCAAAGGAGGCAGAGGAAAATTCTGGATGGAGTGGACTCCATCAGCAGACAACCTGAGACTGTTCCATGGAACTCAACAGTAGCTAAAGTGGAGCCTGTCACCGGGTGGAGATTCTTCTGCCTAGTCAAGGGTTTGAATTTAATCTAAGGTTATGGAATGCCTTGGTAGATTCCAATATTCTGGTTTGTGTTGGGAACTATTTATTGCTGTATTCCCAGCCCGTGGCTAACACACAGCTGGCACTCAGCAAATGTTTGCTGACCAAAAGGCAAAACAGTGTGCCTAAAATAATATGCATTATCCTCTTAGCAAAAGGCTGCTAAGGAGACAGCTAAAGGGATCCAAGGAATGGTCACACAGGGACTAATTTGTGAGTCTGCCATCCATACTCTGGGAGGATGCCTGGGCATCTTTCCAGGGACCAGTCTCTGCGTGGGGAACGGTGAGGGTACCCACCTGTGTTCCTGGTGAGAGTATGAAGTAGGAGTGGTAGGCAGGAGGCAAAAGTTTAGGGGTCCCTGGGTGAGAGTCGGGGACAGCCAAGGCCCTGGCATTGTCAAGGAGAATCTGCTCTCTGTCCATGGGAACCCAGAGTCCTGGGTATGATGGAAATGTCATTGAGACTGCTGCATGGGCCACTGTCCAGACCTCACAGTCTCTCACCAGAGACTTCAGGTTTCCGTGGACAGAGTAGTTTCTTCGTTGGAGACAGAAGAAAGGGAGAGGAAATTGACTGGGCTCCCGGGGTGATGGGCAGGGTCTGTGGTTACTGATGGAAACCCGGAGAAGTGTACAAACTACATCATTCTTTCAATAGACCCAGAGTGTCTGCCCAGGGCCAAGAACTCAGCCTGAACTCCCTGATGAGGTGTCTGTCTAGAATCCTTCCTTCTGATGGGACAGAGCCATCCTGAGTAGGGCACAGAGTCGGGACATGACAGAGTGGGGGGCCTTACAGTGTGCTGGAGGTGGTTCTGTGCATCTTGTGTTTGTTAGCTGAGCAGTCCTCTGAGATGAGTGTGGCAATTCCCATTTGCAAACACGAAACAGGAATACAACCCAGACCTGTCTGCTCTGGAGCCTGTGCCCTGGATGCAGACGGTTAGCATAAACCTGATCTTCTCAATGTTCTGGCATTTCCTGGTTCATTTCCTTCAGTTTTACTTTTCTGCTTAGTAAGTCCTGATGTTAGATGCACAGTGCTGTGATGCCTAATGAGGCTCTCTTACCAAGCGCTTAGTGCCCGGCCAGCTGGAAGCTCTGTATTCACTCTGCATTCTCTTGTAAATGCCAAGTTGTCTTGTTTCTATTGATCTAATAAGGACAAGGGGGTGGGTTCCAGCTTGGATCATGCCCAGGCCTGAGTTATAGGGGGAAAGGCACGAAGAGGGGAGCCCTGAGCGAAGGTGAGGAGGCACTGGGGGTGAAGACAGTTTGTTCTACACCTGTAGCTGTGGTTCCCCTTCGCTTAGTTATCCTGGGACTTTGCTTCCCTGGTAAACGAACTGGGGAAAGGTCTCCCCTTCACAAGGTCCACGAGCTCACCCCTTACTTCCAGGACTCTCTGGAACCAGGTAAGACAGGATAGTGTCCGAACCTGTCTACCAGGAGACTAGTTAGCAATGTCCAAGCCCATCTTGTAGCTGTATGTGGGAAAGGGGAGATCTACCGAATCCATTCATCAATCAGCGTTTGTTGGGTGCCCATGCACAGGTTGTCTAGAGACATGGTTCACCCTCTGGGAGTTTATGTATTAACAAGCTCTAGTAAGAAGACTAAAGGGGCCAGAGAGATCAACTCTTCCTTTGCTATATGCAAAGAGAACACATTTTCCAAGGTGACGGGGCAGAGGTATGTAAAGATGTTCATTCCTGTGGTGTCACATAGATTGGTACTTCCCTGCAACAGGGGGCATACAGGATGCTGATGTATCACCCCAAAGACAGGAGGACTCAGGGATTCATAGACGTGTCTCTGCCAGTGGGAACTGGCTTAGTGTCAAGGGACTCTGTGGAGGAGAGCTAGAGGGCGAGCTGATGGGTGGGTCGTGTGGAGGGCAGCGGCTGACCCATTATTCTCATGCCTTACCTTGGCAGTGCCCTTTTCTGACCATGATGTAGCCCTGATCACATTCACAGTGGTATGAACCTTCCGTGTTGCTGCATCGCCCACCAATGCACACCCCGGACTGCTCACACTCATCTATATCTGCAAACACACAGGATGGTCTCGAGTCAAAGCCAGCCCTGGAGGGGGGTCCTGAGGCATCCTTTCCAGAGGCCACGGACAAGGCTGCTAGGTAAGGAAGCCATGTTCGCTGCAGTAGGATTGATGGAGGAATTCTTAGGTCAGCTGTCGGACTGGTCAGACCCCCACGACCCCTTGAGTTCTTTTCTCCCAGGGATAGCTGCTTCTAGAGCCCATGGGAGCCCTTGCAACTTTCTCCTCCTGATGGAAGGCCTGGGTTTGGGGTCAGCTATCAGTCTATACAGTTTGATCCGAGGGGGTTCCAGCACTAGAACAGTGGACACTGGGTCTACCACTAGGATTCCTCTTAAGGATGGACCTTCTTAGAAGGACAGAGAGCTGGGGTTGGAGATTTAGCTCAGTGGTAGAGCGCTTGCCTAGCAAGCGCAAGGCCCTGGGTTCGGTCCTCAGCTCTGGAAAAAAAAAAGACAAAATAACAGAAAGCATTGCAGGCAGCCAAGGGTCTGTAACACATGGCTTATGTCATTATCCAAAGCACACTGACCCGCTCCTCGGAGAAAAGGGAAGGAGCTCGTATGCAGAGCAGACAGTGGAGAGCTGATGGCTCCCACTCTAAAGCCCCATCTTGGTCAGGCCACTCCCCCAAGTCACACCTTGGCTTCTTGCTACCTCCAGTCTCATTGCAGTTAGGACCGGGCCCCAGCCCTGCAGTATTTACCCAGGCTCTCTGGTATAATCTTAGCTATGGTAGATTCCCTTGAGTCCCACCTCCAAATCTCTGTTCACACACGTGCCTCTGCTGGGAGTGTCTTTCCCCTCCTGATGACCAGCCGGTTCCTATTCCCATTTCACACAGTGGCTCAGTATACCAGCTCTGCCCTGTGACCACTCCCCCGGCCCCACCACCAAAACCATCAGGGCCTCATCTTTTCCACCCCTCTAGCTCCGGGTCAGATACTTCACAGAGTCCTTGTCAGATTGAATGAAAGGCGAAGAGCTGAGAGAAGTGCCTGGCAGGAAACACGGAGGAATGTTTGTTAGCGTCGCTCAGGCATAAACCGACGGCTAGAACCCAGGGAGCTTCCACCTCAGCCATGCTTCCTATCCCTCCAGCTCACAGTGGAGCCTCTGGCAGACCTGCCACGTGCACCCTCCTCGGCTCCAGGAACCTTCCTGGCAACAACTCTCCGGGGAATTCAGAAACAGCTGTCCAAACTCCCGGAAGCTCTACTGCCAACAGCAGGAGAAAAAAGAAGGAACTGGAAGGCAGAGTGAAAAGTGGAAACCTGATGGGAAAAAATGGGGGACGCCAGAACCACTGCTTATAATAAACAGACAGTGCTGGTTTGCAGAGAAAAATGGAGATGGAGAAGTGGGTTCCTGGTAGCCACGCCAAGACGAACCCCAGTGGGAGAAAGCATCCTGGAAAAGGTAAGTAAAGAGCACAGTGTCTATGTGACATAACAAAACCACAACACATTAAAAATAATGCAAAAAAAGGGGGGCCAGCAATGGCTCAGTGGGCAAGAGTTCGCCACCAAGCCTGGCAACCTGAGTTCGATCCCCAGAACCCGTATAAAGATGGAGAGAACCAACTCCACATGAACGCTGTCTTCTGACCTCCACATGAACACCCTTACACACATAAAACAAATAAGATGTGACAGAAAACACAAGGTACACCCAAAAAGTCACGAGAAAAAAACCACAGCCACACTTGGGAAACAAGCAGAAGACAGGAGTAAGCAGTTCACAGATGAGGAGACCCAAAGGCCAGAGTGCAAAGATACACACTTATTCCAAGGCAAGTTACATGCAAACTCTTAAATAAATCCTTAATATTTAAATAACTTACATTTATTTCTACTTCAACTAAGTTAAAACTTGCAATGATTTAGAATGATCGATTTATACATACGAATCAATGCTAGATTAAAATAATGAAACACTGCTTTGGGAGATGGGCAAAGTTTAGGAAGTGGATGCTAAGTTGGATTAGGGCCTTCAAGTGGCAGCCAAGTCCCAGCGGTCGAAGGACTTAGGCTGACCTCAGGTTCCTCCCGCTCCTACAGCTGGCAGAGGCATCCGGACACCAGGCTGGCACAGGAGAGAGCCTCATGTCTGGGCCAGTCCTGGCAATACCATTCCCTGTAGTCGTAATTTGCCTATGGCCAGCTCCCAGACTCCCAGACTCCCTCTGGCCACAGCACCCACCCAGGCTGCAGGAAGCCTGGAAAGCCCGTGTCCCCTGCCTTTCCCCTGGCTCTGCCACCCTGCTCTGAGTACTGTAATACTCATCACCTCCTTCCCAACAGCCAGATGTCAGAACCATCTACCCTCAACAAACCCTCCTGGCAGCCACTGCCCACAGGACAATGGCCAAGTACTTCAGCCTGGCACCAGAGTCACTTCACAGACGGGCCTCACCTGCCGCCACTTCTGCTAACACACTCTAGTCACCCCGACTTTGCCGTAATTCCCAGGACATGCCAGGCCTGCCCAGAAATGGTTGCCGTTCCCTGGACTACCAGCTCCGTCTACTCCTGCTCCTCCTCCTCAGGTGCCTGGTACCCTGCATGTAAAGGCGTGGACCCTGGGAGGCAAACCATGCTTTGGAGATGGTGTGACTTTGGGTCTATGTCCAAAGCTGCTACACCTAGGTGTAGCATCCGTGGGTGTTTCAACTTTTGAAGCTTCATTTGCTAAGGCATAAAGTGAGAGTAAGGACTGTAAGGGTTGGAATGATGGGCTTTATATAATAAAGTGCTTAGTGTGGCTCTGGGTATAGTAAGTGCTCATTAAATGGGAGCTGTTATTACTCTACCCCAGTTCAAGGACCCCCTCACGGAAACCTTCCCAAATTCTCTGCTCTCGTCAGTTACTTGCTCATCTAACTTGATTCTGCCATTATTCTTGCTCGTGCATTGGTTGTCTTCAGACCTTTGGCACAGGGCCTGGTACCTGGCCACTCAGTCCGAGCTGGAGTACTCACTGAGTAGTCACTGACCTGGTTCCCTCCCGCCCCTGGTTTAAGTTGACTTCTCTGTCTCCTTTCCTCACATAATGAAGTGAGGACTTGGATGCCGTTGGATTCTCAAGGCCAGATCCTTGGAATCAGACTTTGAGGAGATTCTGCCAATGGAAGGACTCATTACTCCATGGCCATGCCAAGGGGTGGGGGCTGTGATCATGGCCAAGCCTCTGACTGGTGCCGGAAGTGTGAGGCCCCAAGAACAGGTAGTGCCATTCGCCAGGTGAAAGTTTCCCAACTACTTTTGGGTCGCCAGGCACTGTGTGGAAAATACGTCCTTATTTCTTCATGAACTTATTCATAAAAATGTACAGGCCTGTTCTATGTCATAAAAAGGGTTTGTACCGTGTGCTGGCTAGTTTTTATGTCAACTTGACATCAGCTAGAGTCATCAGAGAGGAGGGAGCTGGAGTTGAGAAAATGCTTCCATAGGCGCAGACTGTAGGCAAGCCTGTAGGCATTTTTTTTTTAAATTAGTGATTGATATAGGAGGGCACAGCCCATTGTGAGTGGGGCCACCCTGGGCCGGTGGTTCTGGGCTCTATAAGAAAGGTAGCTGAGCAAGCCATGAGAAAGCCAATAAGAAACCCTCCTTATCCTGCCTCCAGGTTCCTGCCCTGTTTGAATCTCTACCCTGACTTCCCTCAACGGGCTGTGATTCAGGATACATAAAACAAATAAACCCTTTTCCTCCCCAAGTTGCTTTTGGTCATGGTGTTTCGTCACAGTAATAGTAACCCTAACTAAGAGATACAGGAAGCCTGCTTACTAAGAGTTGCCTAACTATGGCTAGGCCTTCTTGGGGGAAGGTCAAAGCCTGCAGGTGTCCCCACTGCTGGGGACCAGAACTCTTCTCCCAAATGTCCCCCCCCGTCTGCTGAGAGGCCAAGCTCCAATCCTCATGGCTCACCCTCATCCCCCCCAAAGGAAAGCTTCCCTGTCACTTGAGTCCTGGCTTTTGGTCCCCCATCACCAGCCAAGTCTCTGGCCTCTTCTTGGCTCCAACCACACAGTTCCTTGAGGCCTTGCAAAAATTGCCATTTTCTGGATTCCTCTTCCTCCCTGTGATCCCAGCATAAGCTCAGATTGCTCCCAGATCAAGGCCAGAGTGCTGTCTGCTTTCCCGTGGCTCTGGTACTCCCCAGTGGTCACCCTCGGCATGCCTGCCTCCTCCCCTACCCCACTCTAGGGCCTAGCCAAGAGGTGTTGTCCTATGCCCATCCCAGGCCTAAGGCAGGTCTGGCTTACCTTGGCACTCCTGTGTGTCTCCCAGGGTGGCTAGTGAGTAGCCGGGGTAGCAAAGGCAAGAGTAGGAACCCACGCTGTTGACACAGCGTCCTCTTCCTGCGCAGGGGTTCCTCAGACACTCGTTGTCATCTGACCGGAAGGAGGCAGGGAAGGAGGTCACAGAGGCCAGGGTGCCTTTCTCTGGGCATCTACCAGCAAACTGCCCACACTAGAGGATGGTGCTGTGTGGCATGGGAGGGACAAGGGAGCAGAGGAGGCAGAGGTGGAGATGAAGGCCTCCAAGGCTAAAGTCACAGGCCAACCTGCCAGGGCCTCTTAGGAGTCCTTGGGTGATGGTCAGTGTCCCCTCCCTGCCCATTGTCCCATAACTCAGTGGCTCCACAATCATTTCCTCTCTCCAGCCCACGGTGAAGGTTTCTCCTTTACACAAAAACACTGAACAGAGAGGAATGATACATCTGATGATTTATCTTGGTTTCAAACATGTCCTCAAGGGACAGCCCTGGTGAGGCCTTGATCAGCTCTGCAGGCAGAAACATGACCACTTCCAGAGGGGTGGGTGGGATGCTAGTTCTGTCTGGGGACCCTTTCTCCTAGAGTCTGATGGCCCTCACAGCCTGGTCATAGCCTAAATTAATGTCTAGTTAGCTGTGTCCACAGGGACTGATTTCCTAAGCTCATGGACCACTGTACCTTACTTGGATCTTATGCAGCCTGGCCTCTTGACTCAGTCTCCACACCCTGTTCCTCTTTGCCCCCACCACTCAGCAGGCACAGGTCACCCTGTAAATACCGGTGCAGTAGTCCTGGCTGGGGTGGAGCTGGTAGCCAGGGTTGCAGATACATCTGTATCCATCCGGGAGGTTCACACAGGTCCCAGGACCACAGATGTTGGAGGCCCCAGCAAAACATGGATCAAAGCCTGTGGAGATAGAGTGAGTAGGGGTGATGGCTGAGTGAAGGGTGCATGAAGGCATTAGAGCAGGGTGGGGGAAGAGCAGGGACAGGTTCAGGAGCCTCAGAAGACCACTAGACGTCTACCTACCTTTATTATACCCTCTCGCACCAATGTATAGCATGGCTTCGGAAGACTCATGGGACCTGTGCCTGGTCTCTGAACCACCTGAGTACATCCTCCTGACAGAGACCTAATGGCTTCTAACAACCCATACTCTGTACAAATGACCTCCTTACTCTCGCCCTCAATTTGGGCACAGCCCAAAGAACCAGTGCCACCCACCCCAGAAACTCTTACCCATCTTCGCATAGACTGACAGACAGATCTAGTGAATAGGTTACATAGATGGAAGAAATTAGATTATTTTTCTTGTATCTCTAATATTAGAGAAGTACCTGACACTTATGAATGAATGAATGAATGAATGAACGAACCAATAAGGGAACACTGTTTTCATCTGTGTCCACCCTGTTGTCTTACCCTCTATCTCACATACCTAGGGCTCCCTTCCCTGCCTCATCACTCCGAGAGAACCCAGAAGGCTCACCAGGGTGGGTCAGAAGTGACCCAGGTTGGTTCACAGAGGGGCTTCATGGCATTGCTAATGTGCACTGAACTGAATGCCTACAGCTTTTTAACCTGGTTCCAAGTGTCTACTAGCAGTCCCCAGCCAGATTCCAAAATGTCCGCTCCGAATGTGAGGTTGGAATATGGCAGAGCCGCAGCCGGATCGGACACAAGATTGAAGCTGCTGCTGGTGACTTTATCGCCTGCATGGCTGAGGGCCACTGCCGGGCCCAGCCTGGCTGCACTGCCGGGCCCAGCCTGGCTGCACTGTACCATGGCCCTTCCTCCAGGAATATTTCAGCTATCAGTCTCAGCACTCCCCAGCTGAGCCCCACGCCCTCAGCCCTTCCTGCCTGCTCGGAAGGGGATGCTCCCTGGAGTCTCAGGAGACTTCCTCTGAATCCTGGGAGAGGTCCGTTGAGAACTCTCGGAAAGTCAAGCCCCCATGCCACCTGCGACTTTCCCTGCACCAGGCTGCACAGGCATTCCCCTTTCCCTGGAGGAAATCCAGAACTCTAGTCACCTTGACTCCTACTCAAGGTGACCCTCTAGCTAAGAGCACAGCTAGCCCCTAGAGAGGTCAGGCAAGAGGGCACACACGTGCATTGAAAACAGTGTGACAATACTACAATTTTAACCTTGCTTCTCTTGAACCAAGTCCCCAGACAACAAGCCTTTGTAGAAGGACATTCCACAGCCAGGTAGGTTTGCCAGGAATCTCCCCCACACCACCCCTCATCGCTGTGGCTGATCAGAGGGAGCCAGACACAGGGTCTGGACACTTAAACAACCTTGTGCAATACAACTCTGTTACACCCTTTCCGTGGACAGGTGACTGTCACTGCCAGGGTTCTCACTGGCTCTGTCCCCTCTCACCTCGCCTCCTACTCTATGAGCTCTCATTCTTCAAGAAGCTCCCCACTCCATGCTCCAGGAAGATCCATGGCTTCCCTGGAGTCCTCTGAGTAGGACCATCCCTCCAAGGGATGTTAGTGCCCAGGCAGGGCTCCTGTCTTTTCTAGGTAGGCTTTGTGCCCTCTGTAGCATCAGGCCAGGACCACAGCTAGGCCCGAGTTGCTGGAGACTATTCACGTGGTTGAAGAGGCAAGAGATAAACTCCATTCACAGTCCTGCCCTGCAGTTTGGTTCTGGGCAACCACATCTCCCACAGGTGGGGGCGAAGAACCTCCAAGGGCTATTGTAGCTACCTGGGGGACTCTGTGTCACCGGGACATCACTGGAGGGAATCACTTTCTCTTCCTCTGGACTCTCTGGAATGCCCTGTCCAGGCAATGATGGTGTCGGTCTTCTGGTGGCATCCCCTGGAGAGGACGGAGGGGAGGAAGTGGAGCCCATTGGCTAGCGGTGGCCCTTCTATGTTCAGACTCCCAAGAACCAAAAGTGGCACCTAGGGCTCCCACCATCTACCCTCTCTTTTGGCATATCTGGTCCCCCTCCTTGTAGTCAAAGAACCCGGGGAGTGCCGAAATGGCTACTTGTCTGAGGCTGGACAGCGCTGGAGACAGAACTGCCGCCCCATCCTCCCGATGCCCAGTTGAACATTCTGTTTTCACTTGTAATGCACCTTGCAGTTTACAAAATGGTGCTGCAAGTACAAGCACCCAGTTCCCGTGGGCTGCAGCAGGTGTCATGCCCACATCACGGCAGGGAAAACTCGGCATCCTTGACTCTGAGGCCAGCTCTCGTGAGAGGTCAGCTCAGGGTCAGGAGGTAAGATGAGGCCCCTGGAGCAAAGAGCTCTGGGGCCCCACCAGGCTGCTACTTTAGCTAGGGCCTCCTCTTTGGCCTGATTTATGTGCTGAGTGGCATCATGAGATTAAGAAAGAGTTTGGTGGGTAGGAAAAGATTTGCAAAGCATCATGGGATCTCTTACTAACGGCACAGTCCCTTAGGGACTCAGAGTTCCCGGAAAGAGTGCTCACATGCCGTATCACTCACCACCTCTGGTTTGAACTCCCCACGGGGAGTCATTCCATGACTAAAACTAAGGTCTCTCTCTCTGTCTCTCTGTCTCTCTGCTCTCTGTCCTCTGTCTCTCTGTCTCTCTGTCTCTCTCTCTGTCTCGCTCTCTGTCTCTCTCTGTCTCTCTGTCTCTCTGTCTCTGTCTCTCTCTGTCTCTCTCTGTCTCTGTCTCTCTCTGTCTCTCTGTCTCTCTGTCTCTCTGTCTCTCTCTCTCTCTCTCTCTCTCTCTCTCTCTCTCTCTCTCTCTCCCTTCTCTTCTCCTTCTAGGAGGAACTCACCTGGTATCCGGGCAGGTATGTGGGGAACACTGGTTGTGATCTGCGCAGAAATGGAGGTTATTTAGGGGGCACATCTTTCACTCCCAGGACATATTTCTTTCTCCTTCACTTACTCCACCTCCTTCCTGTCCAACTCTCTCAGTGAGTTTTTACTGCTGGCGTGTATTCTCTAGGCATTTTCTACCCACAGTCTTAGCTGACCGGCTTCACTTCCTTATCAGTTGTGGCTATATGTCCTCTACCAGCTCAGTGTTGGCCACACAGCAGAACAATAGCACTTATCAGAGCTACGATCCTCATGTCATAGATGAAGTAACAGATTAATTAGATCATCCAGGGCCACAAGGCCAGTGTGGCAAAGCCAGGAGTCACAGCCACACTTGGTGTCCCTCACCACAGCTATGGACAGAGACAGATGGGGGCACAGCGCAGCACAGAACAGCAGAGGACAGAAGGGCACTGGGACATTGCTGGGACTGTGAAGACATGGAGGGGAAGCTTTGATCTGAGAGGACAGCATGTGGTTTTTTGTTTTGTTTTGTTTTTGAGACGGGGTTTCTCTGCGTAGCCCTGGCTGTCCTGGAACTTGCTCTGTAGACCAGGCTGGCTTCTAACTCAGAAATCTGCCTGCCTCTGCCTCCCCAGTGCTGGGATTAAAGGTGTGGGCCACCATGCCTGGCTTCAGCATATGGTTCTTAAGCTGGAAATAAAGGCTGCTGGAGAAACCGGGCACGGAGACAGGTTAGCTCATCATCATCGGGAGATGAGCAGGAACCAACAGACTGGTCAAGGAGTGGAGAAGCAGAGAGCATGTTCACTCCTCTAGAGGCTTCCAAGATGCTCAGTCTTGGATGCACAGGGGGATTCTGGGCCCAGGGAAGGGGGCCAAATGCCCTTTCCTCTGTGAAATGGTTTGAGGTATTCATAGTCAAGTTTCTGCTGTCCCATGAGCTCCTCACGGAGGGTATGTATTAAACAAGCTCGGAGCACATGCCAGACTCAGGACCAGTTCTAGGTGTCACGCACAGCCTCGAGCTTGAGTGGCCGTCAAGACTAACTCCACAGTCGAATGGGTCCTTGACTCAACTTTGTGATCTCTCCAAGTGAAATCCGATATATGCTCCATCCTTCTTTTCTGCTCTCCTGAGACTATTCCCCGGGGGGTCTATGTCACTCTCTACATCACCCTAATCCAACCCCCTGGCAGGAAGACTCACTCACCTGAGTAGCCCGAGAGTCACCTGGGAAAAGAAGATGACACAGAGTGAGCTCCAGGAGGAGAGGCAGTGACCTCCACTCACGGCCTGGCTGTTTCACAGTCTACACTCCACCCTGCATCCCCAGAGAGATGAGCAACACAGAGTACAACTCTTTTTATCTGCCTCAGCCTTTCAATTCCCTTTTGGGGCTGGCCACCCCAGAAATCCAAGGCTAGAGAGCATACAGGTAGCCTTGCTCACCTGTCGGTTGGAGAAAGGAAATCTCCTGGATTCCTTCCAGGTCTCCAGGGACAGAAGTCCCCCTCAGCCAGCCTCATTAGACCCATAACACACCTCCTCCCTCCTGTGGTCCTGATCACATGGGTTATTCTCCATCCTTCCTGCTCTGGGCCATGGACTAAGGGACAACTTCTAGGAAGGGGATGAGTTGCCTCTGATTGGGCTGGTGTCCCGCATCTATAGCCACTGAGTTCTGTTCTTGCTTCTCTGTCCCAGATTCTTGGAGTAATTCTGGCAATCTCCTAGTTTACTTGGTCCTAACAGCTTCCTGGACTTCGGTACTGGGCATGACCCTGTGGTTTCCAGAGCACTAGCTGGAGAACTCAAGCTCTTCCTGGCCGACACATCCTGAGCCCCAGGCATCTGTGCTGAAGTTACTGTTCTGAACCTAAGGCCCGGGCAGGGAACTATAAGGAAAAGGAGGATCCTTAGGTGTCTCCCCCAGCTCAGATACCTTTGTCAGGGAGGGTCTCAGCCTCAATCCAGGTGTCGGTGACTGCCCGGAGTGGTTGCCTCTCTGCTGCCCCAGGCAGAGGTCCACTGATCTTCTGTGTCTGTTCCCTTAAGGGGCTAGCCAGTTCCTCTTCCTCAGCTTTCCTCATGGACAGACGGATGTCTGAGCTTGAGTAGGTGTAACCATGGCCAGCAGGGCAGATCTCCCTGAAGGCCTCTGAAAAACCGACAGAGGATGGACTGAGCCATGCCATTCCTGCAAGAAGCCAGGGCCCCCTTCCCTGCTCCTTCCTTCAAGGGGATAAGACAATTGTGGCTACAAGGAGAGTCCCAGAGCCTTCTGGCTTGAAGGGCTCTATCCAGCCTGGGGAAGTGGCCCCTGGCTTTGAGGAAGTATCCTGGTGGCCAGGGCTGGGGTGAGGATGGGGTTACCTGTGCCAGGCAGGGGGCACTTTTCACACTTGCTGCCCCAGGCTTTGCCCACACGGCTACAGCAACATATCTGCTTGGTGATCCGTTGTGTCAAAGGCAGGGTGCAGGTGTCAGACCCCAGGGACCGGTAGCATAGTCCCTGCTGCATGGAGACTGCTTTGTCCGCTGCAAGAGACGGGGCGTGTGGGGACGGGCAGGTGGCCAGTGGGAGGAAAAAGCACAGAAGGCAGCGGGCAGAGGTGTGGTCAGCCGCAGGCACTGAGGCTAGCCTGGCTCATGTCTCACTCTGGGAGTTCCGATGCTCACAAGAACTTTGGGAGGAATGGCCGCAGTGGACTGCTCCCACGTCTCCTGAGTAGGCCCTAGCTTCCCACCCTTATGTGAGAGCAGGACCTGGGAACAGAGTTGTTTGGCTCCACCTGCTGCCTTTAGAGTGTTTACTAAAGGCTCAGGAGTGAGTAGAGAGCAGTGTGCCCTGAGGTCCACAGAGAGCCTCTCTGGGAAGATGAGACGAGGTGAGTACCAAAGGCTTGCCAGAGAGCTTGGAGGACAGGGACCTTGTCTGGGTCATCTTAGTCACTCGGAGCCATCCATGTGCCTGATGTATATGGTTGCTTAATAATGCATGCTGAATGGGTGCATGGATGGCTCATTTAATTAAACAACTGAGTACCGAATGCGGGTGTGTAGCTCAGTGTGAGAGCCCTTGCTTAGCATGTCTAAAGCCCTGGATTTCAGTGCCCGAGCTACACATACACACATATACACAAGACAAAAACCAAACCAAACCAACCAACCAACCTACCAAACAAACAAAAACCCCACTGAATCCGTGAATCGCGTGGAGCTAAAAGCAAGTGGGTATTAAAAAATAGCCTCCTGCTTATTATCTCACTAGGAAAAGATATGGCCAAGCAGATTGAAAGAGATTTACATCTTTAGAGGGCAAACCAGACTGTCAGAGGACAGAGGAGTGAAGAGAACAGCAGCCAAAGTTGAGAATTAATGATTCTGAGGCATTCCGGCCAGTTCCATTATCCACTACCGGCTGAGCTACACATCACCCTGGGCCTCAGCTCCTTTATGTGTAGAGTAATGATGGTGGTGTGCCATGGACTGTGAGCACTCGGGCTTACCTGGCATGTGTGCCAACGCCATAGAGAAGGACTCGTTCTCCACAGATGCCCCTCACCCCTCTCCCTCAGGCTACTTCCTGATTGAAGGGCTGAAGTTCATATCCCTGGTCACAGTGACTGGGACAGGGACAGGCACTCGAGAAAGTAGGCCCCCTACTGCTAGCTTGGGACTTTTCTTGGGTTATTAGAAAACAGGTGCCTGTGTTCAGAGAGTCTAAGGCCGAGAGCCTAGAGCAGGTGGAGGCCACCACTGAAGGAGCTGGGAAACCAACACAGGAAACAGCGAGACAAGACTCCCGAGGGCACCGTGGGGACCTGGATCCAACCGACAAGGTCACATTTGCCCCCTCTCTCGCTTCCCAGTTAAAGCAGTGGGAGTTGGGCTTCTGTGACCCCTGGCTAAAGACGGCTTCTTCACAGGGTCATGGGGATGAAACACAGCAAGACACACAAGCATAGCCTGGCAAAGGTCAGGTATGCACACCCATGCATCAGTCTCTGAGCCCTGCATCCTCAGGTGCAGTCTCTGCCTGCAGTGGTCCCTTCCCTTGGGCTCCTGTGGGGACAGGCTCTATCCCTCTGAATCCCAAGGTGGAATATAAGGAAGCTGGACCAGAGGCCCGAGATGGCTTTACTGCCCTACTCAGGTAGCAGGAAGTCACCAGCTTGCCCTCTCCACCTGAGGGGTGGGGAGGATGACTCCTTGGAGGAAGCTGGAGGGAGAGAAAGACAGGGTCCCCCTGCTTCTCCATATTGCTGTATTGGGGTGGCTTCCTGACATTCAGACATGTTGGGTGTTAAGCACTATGGTGATATTTTATTTGTATTAAAATGTTATTTGTATGTTAATAAATAAAGTTGCCCGGGGGTCAGAGCTATTAGCAAGCCATAGGAAAGCAGGGCAGTGGTGGCATACACTTGTAATCCCAGCACTTGGTAGGCAGAGCTGGGCAAGTCTCTGTGTGTTCAGGGACACAGCCAGTATTGGATACACATGCCTTTAATCTCAATACCAATCATAGAAATCCTGGAGGCCTATACAGACAGGCCGTGATGAGGCGGTCATGTGGTTGGGTTTACAACCAATGAGAAGGCAGAACAGAAACACTAGTTAAAGACTTTAACACAGGAAATAGCTCTGGTTCAGAGAGGTAGGACCACCGCAGGAGGAAGGGTAAGGTTTTAGCTCTTAGCTCTGACTTCTTGGCTTTCTTCTTTGCATTGGTTCTGTGTTTCTTATTTAAAAAGATGGTTGGTTACATCTACAAAGCACCCTGATAAAGAATGCTTTGTTTTGTTTTGTTATGTTTTTGTTTTTGTTTCAAGACAGAGTTTTGCTTATGGGGTCTTAGATCTCTGCCTCCAGAATGCTGGTGTTAAAGGCATGCACCACCATGCCCAGCCCGATAAAGGAACCTTAAGTGATCTGGAAAAGGAAAGACTGTAAGGTCCTTGGGGCCTTTTTTTGTTTTTTTGTTTTTTTTCGAGACAGGGTTTCTCTGTGTAGTTTTGCTGCCTGTCCTGGATCTCCCTCTGTAGACCAGGCTAGCCTTGAACTCACAGAACTGCCTGGCTCTGCCTCCTGAGTGCTGGAATTAAAGGCATGCACCACCACTGCCCGGCGGTCCTTGGGGTCTTGATGACATATTATTGCCACCACAAGCAGACCGCCGTGTTCTCCTATCCTGGTTCCCTTACTTCCTGGACTCTCACTGTCTCTTGTCCCTAGAGATGTCAGGTCCAGACACCCTTTCTACAGGCCACTACCTCTGGGTGGCAGCAGAGTTTTGTTCCTCCTATAGCCTTCCCAGACCCAGTAGCAGATACTTTGTCAGCCAGAGAGCTCTGTGAGCTAGAGGTGGCCTTGTTCCTGAGGCCTTTAGGGTGCTCAGGCCTTCCTTCCCAAGAAAAGCCTCATGTGAGCTGTGGTGTCAGCTCTACTGTCTTGGGGGTGAGGAAGGGCCTGCCAGCCTGGACCTGTCTCAGCTGGAAACTACAGAGGTCACTGGAAACAGAGCCGCCAGGGTTTATGTGGGAATATACACACATCCATCCACAATGCAAGGTCACAACTCATGTATGTGTTCGTGTTTGTGGAGATGCATGCAAAAAGGACCATGGAGTAATGTAAGGGTGCTGGAATACAGCAGCAACACCACTCTACCATGGACATAAAAATATCACGTAGGGGCTGGAGAGATGGCTCAGTGGTTAAAAGCATGGGCTGCTCTTCCAGAGGACCCGGGTTTGAATCCCCGCACCCACATGGCAGCTCACAACCGTCTGTAACTCCAGTTTCAGGGGATCAAATGCCTCTGCAGACACCAGGCACATACACACAGTCTACAGACACACGTGCAAGCAAAACACCCATATACATTAAAAAGAAAAACCACTTAGCAGTCATGTGACCAGCCATGTTGCTACGCTTGGATAATAGATTAGTAGCAGCTATGGCTTAGCCAGACGCTTCAAAGAGGCAACACACACCTTCAAAGACAGTGGGACAGCAGAAAGGATGAAATGATTAGAGAGAAAAACGAAACAGAAAACACGAATCCTGAAAAAGTTCTCGAAGAAAAGCCAGGAGTAGACGTGAGGCAGTAACCTCCAGAGCCAACAGAACACACGTCGGTTTTGTATCCTGGCCCAACTCCAGGCTGATAGCTGACACTGACTCTGGGCACGAGGCCATGAGGTTTTGGGAAATTTTCCACTCTGGGTCTGGACTGTGCCCCTGGAGGGCGTCTCTCACCCCTGGCCCCACCATCACTCACATACACAGCGGCTCCTCGATGGATCCAGCATCAGGCCAGGCCTGCAGGTACACAGGTAGCTGCCCCTGGTGTTCACACACTCCGAGTCCTTGCACAGGCCCAGGGTCAGGCACTCATTGATATCTGCAGGGGTGGAGGAATATCCATCCGACTGAGGCCAGATGGTTGGGAGGGGGCTGCCATCCCATGTTCAGTGTGAGATCTCTCTG
The DNA here is from genome assembly GCF_949786415.1 of Peromyscus eremicus. Lineage (NCBI taxonomy): Eukaryota > Metazoa > Chordata > Mammalia > Rodentia > Cricetidae > Peromyscus > Peromyscus eremicus. The sequence continues at coordinate 82,876,329 of NC_081430.1, forward strand.
TGTGCCTTGGTTTTCTCACTTGCAGAACATGGATCATGATAGTAACCACCCAACAATGCTAATAGAATAATTAAAAAGAAAAATTGCGCCAGGTGGTGGTGGTGGTGGCGGCGGCGGCGGCGCACGCCTTTAATCCCAGCACTTGGGAGGCAGAGGCAGGAGGATCTCTGTGAGTTCGAGGCCAGCCTGGTCTACAAAGCGAGTTCCAGGAAAGGCGCAAAGCTACACAGAGAAATCTTGTCTCGAAAAACAAGAAAAAAAGAAAAATTGCAAACCACTTCACTAACTGGCACATAATAACCATCTTAGTTTGAAAACTAACATTTGTGGAGTGCCTATTGTATGCTTCATACTCTTTTGGTATTTGAATGCATATGATACCCCATTTAACCTTATAGACAATTTTATCTGGTTCTTATATCTTCGTTTTATAGATGAAGATATGCTCCAGGAATAACTTGCCCAGAGTGACTCAGCTCTTGGTGACTCTGGCAAGTGGCATGGGGATTGAGGAAACAGGCAGACAATACTGTCCGGATTGGAGGGGGGCAGATGGGCAGCTAAGTCCCTTGTGGTTAGCTTTCTTCTAGAGCTCCTGAGCAGTTCTGCAGGGTATGTCTGCAGGGAGCTGAAAGCAGGAGGCTGAGGGGACAGTGCTCAAGGGCTGGGGAAGAAGGGGTAGGGGTCTGCAGAAGGGTAGGAAGGCATGTGTGTGGTACCTGCCACCCCAAACAGGCTGCATGACCCCCAAGACCAGCAGAGGCGCCTGTCCCCACTCAGATAAGAAAGGACAACAGCTTTGTCCTGGGGGCTAAACTTCTTATGTTATAAAATGGGATCTCAAACCCTCATACTCTGAGCTCCAAGTTGGGGGCTCATCTTGGTGACCGTGATGGCCACATTGATGCTAAACGCAAAACGCTTGTGAAGAGCACCCGCTTCCAGAGAAGGATGTAATTTAGGTAGCCCAATGCCTTCGGAACTACCTGCTCATCTTCAGACCTAGAGGAAGTTAGCATAAGATGAGGCCACAAAAGATGGCCACCAAGAGGACATCCTTGGTAGGATGCCCTATGGCACAGAGGCACTTGAGTGATGCCATGGAGAGTTGAGGGGCGGGGGAGGGAGTCGGCCCATGTACCTCCAGATTGTGGCCAGACATATCAGAACACAAGCTGATTTGCCTCCCCTGTGCTTCAGAAGTTTCAGGGTTCCTCATCACCTCTTCCAGGGAGCCTTAAAGCATGACACGGTACCCAAGACCCTCCCAAAGCCTGTGGGTGAGCAGGTGGTTCTCACGAGACATGGTCACCTTGTGTGTGCGTATGGGCTGTTTGCCCAGTGTCCCTCAGATGCCTCAGTCAGCCCAAACTATCCTTTTGCTTATCTTTCTGCCTGGAAGATCTACACCTGCTTCAGCTGGGCAATTTATGTTTACCTCTAGTGAACATAAACCTAGTACTACCTCTGCTAGGAAGCCTTCCCTGGTCCTCCCAGCCTGGATTGGATTCTACCAGAGGGTCCCATGCCACCCATCAAAAACCTTCTCTGGTTGTATTTACCTAGGTGTCTGTGTTCTCCTGGTCATGGAACTGGGTCTTCCCCATCCTGTGTACTTAGCAACTAGCTCAGACTGGATGTGGCACCCAGCTTGTGTACACAAATACACACCCTGGCCCCGTTCTCTTGTTCTCCATCACTTCACTGTGATTTTAGCTCCACTTTGGTGGAAATGTCCTCCTGTTCCCGGGAGACCAGCCTAAGAGTGGATGTGTAGGGTTTCTGGCCATGGTTCAAATAGAAATGGGTAAGGATGGGTGGCCCCAGCACCCTGGATCTCTCAGCACCCTCACGTTAGTCCTCATGTTCTAAAATCCCTAGGACCAGCCCCTCCCACAGCTCCCCGAAACTGGGGCTTAACGGTGTACAATAGAGGCCTCCTAGGCAGTGACAGGTGTTCATCCTTTCTGGGGTGCATGTTGCCTCAGTATTAGCAGACGAAATCATGCCCCCTCCACCACCCCGGCTTCACCCAGCCCTGGGGTCATCCTTACCTTGGCAGTGGCTGAGGTTCAGTCTCTTGTACCCTTGGGGACACTTGAGCTGGCCATTTTCGATTACTGGGAAGGCTGAGGGATGAAGATACAGACAGATGTCATGGGAGGGCCTTGGAGCTCATCTACTTAGTGGTCACAGTCTGGATGTCCCATGAGCGAAGTAGCCTGAGTTCCTCCAAATATCTCCCTGGGCAGCTGTTCCGTCTTGCTTTCGCTGGGATCATCCTGGCTTGTCGTGTTCTTTTGAAGACCATATTGAGTGAAATGAACGAGGCACAGAAAGACAAACACAGCCTGATCTCATATCTGTGCGGAATCTGAGAAAGGCAAACCCACAGAACCGAAGCGGGAAATGGCGGTTATTGGGAGCTGTGTTGGAGTCGGGAGTGGTTTGGGAGTTTGGGAGTCTAAGATTGTGAATTTCAGGACAGGTCAGATGACTTAGCAGGTGAAAGTGCTTGCTGCCAAGTCTGACGACCTGAGTTCAAGTCCTGGAACCCACGTGTTGGAATGAGAGAAGCAACTCCCACAGTCGTCCTCTGACTACCACATCTGCATCCCGTGGCATGTACACACCACACATACGCATCATACATGAGCATGAACACATACAAAACAAACAAATACACGAAAAAAACCCTAAAGTTATAAATTTCAGAAGGGAGGAATAAGTTCAAGCGACCTACTATCCAACATAGCAACTATTACTAATAAGGCATTGCATATTTGAAAAATCACTGAGAGGTTTTAAGCAGTCTCACCCTTCCCTCAAATAAACACAAAAATAATTGAGCCGATTGGCATGCATATCAATGCAAAGCAATACACATACTTTGTGTCTGTGCATATGTGTGTGTAGCATATGTATATGTTTGTGTGGGTGTGATGCACGGAGGTGTGTGTCCATGTAGGTGCATGCATAGGATAGAAGTCAATGCTGACTGTCTTCTTTAATTGTTAAAGGTTAACTATTATACAATGTATTCTCATTTCAAACTATCATGTTGTGTAATATATATGTATATATATATATATATATATATATATATTTCAGTAAGAAAATATTTTTAGAAACTGAAGTGGTGCTTTTTACCCATAATCCCAGCACCCAGAAGGCTGAAGTAACAGGATCATCCCAAGTTCAAGGCCAGCCTGAGACCGAGCATAAGACCCCACCGGTCTCATACAACAAAAATAATTTGTTTTTTTAAATACTGAAAAAAAATCATTTCTCATCTGAGTTTATACCACCTATATAGCTATACTATTGTATACAGTATACAGTCTACCACATTTTGCAATATAACATGGTCAAACATGCTTTGTTGGTTTTATGAACTTTTCTATTTGGAAACGATCATGGATACACAGGAGGCATCTGAATGCAGAATGGCCAACAAAGAAGTGATATCAGTATTTTGATGCTAACACACATCCTGCTGATTCCACAACATCCCTCTTGTGTCACAGAGACAAAAAGCCCCTATTGATACCAAATAGGAAAAGGAAAAACATCTACATTGTTTTAGAGTGGCAGTCCAGTGAGCGTGCCCCAGCATTGATGAGGGAGGAGGGTGGAGGAAGGGAGAACCTGAGTTCATGATTCCTAAGCTAAGAGAGACGATGAGCTGGCTCAGTGGCTCAGCACACTTGCCACCAAGCCTGACAACCTGAGTTCAATCCTGAGGCGCCACATGGTGGAAGGAGAGAACTGATACTCTCGCTCCAGGGGATCCAGCGCCCTCTAGTGGCCTCTAAAGGTCACCCAGGTGCACATACCAACACATAGAGGCACATAGACACAATTAATGATAAAACGACATATTTAAAAATTAATGCAATTTTGCTGGGCATGGTGGTTCACACCTTAATCAGGAGACAGAGGCAGGCAGATCGCTGTGATTTCAAGACCACTCTGGTCTACACAGTGAGACACCCCCCCCCCCCCCCGTCAAGGAGGAGGAAGAGGAAGAAGACTGATAATTTCAATTGTACCGCTAAGTTTGAGAGTCTTGGTGCTTACATGTGTTTTGTTTTCAGTACTGAAGACAGAACTCAGGGCCTTGTATTTCCACTAAACTAAATCCCAATTCCTCTTGCCCCGTCCCTTTGATTTTTTTTTTTTTAATGCGTCTCACTGTGTAGTGCAGGACAGACACAAACTCTCTATCCCCACCTGCTTCAGTCTCCCAAATGCTAGGAATCTAGGTGTGTGCTACCATCCCCAGCCTACAAATGTTTTTCTAAGCGCACAGCTTTTACTTATTAGCCACTTCTTGGGGGCACTTAGGGTAAGGTTTGTTACCAACGGCAGCAGATAGAATTCTGCATCTCACATAGTCTCCTTAGCCAGTTGGCTTTTGCTGTACATGTCAGGTCATATGCGGTAGGCCATTTTTTCCACTTTGTGCTCTGGCTGATGACAGGTCATTATAAGAAGTGTTGATGCTGTGCCTCTTGTGATTGCTTATGATTACGTCATTAGCAGTTTCTTGGGACCACAGGATCTTAGCAGGGGTTTTCTGGAGTCATTCCTCTGCTCTGTCAGGACTGATTTAGTTAATGCCAGGCAAGGAAATCCAGGAAGCAGAGCAATAAGAACCACAGTAATCGCAACATGACCAAGTCAAACACGTGGAGGTGCCAGTTGCCTAGAAACCCCACCCCAGGACACGTTGCATGCCAAGCATGACATGTGACAGTCTGACATCTGGACAGATCAAGTGTGGACATACACTAACCAGTAAAGCTTAATGTTTTCTTCACTACTAAAAATATAAGTTGAGGTTCTAATATTTAATGACAAGACCCATCTTCTCTGAAGTTTACATGGGACTGAAGGTCTGGACTAGGACATCCCTCAGACTGCTAAGTGTGGATTCTGAAACACTGAGAGGGGGACAGAAGGCTGGGAGTGAGGCTGGGGACATACATGTCCCTGGCCCGGAGCTTGATGGTATGTGCTGAGGACAGAAGGGAGGGAGAATGGAGGACACTGTCAGGAGAAAGGCGGAAGGCTGGCGGATTGAACGCAGGCAGCAGACATTACGAAGAGCAGAAGGTGGGAAAGAATAACACAGAGTACGTGCCAGGGGCTGAGGAGTGATGCCAAGTTAGCGAGGACACTGGGCCACACTGTCCTGTCTGGTTATCACAACAGTAAATGTCAGGAAGGCTTTTATCCCCCCCCCCCATTTTCCAGAGCAGAAAAGCACAGCTCAGGGAGGTAAGAAGGCTGGAGGGAACCAAGACAGGGTCGAAGGCAGACTTCTGCCACAAAGGCCAGACAGACAGACAGACAGACAAACAGACAAGACAGAGAAAGGAGAGGAAAGCAAGAAGAGGAGGAAGAGGAGGAAGAGGAGGCGAGAAGGGGAACACCTTCTCAGGCAGGTTTCAATATGCCAGAGGCCAGGTCAGCATGGCCTCCTGGATGTCAAGAGGGAGCAGAAGAGAAGTCAGGCGGATCTCTGCTTTCTGGGCAATTGGGACAGGGGTGGGGGGAGCTAGACTAGAGCTGTGAACAAGAGGAGCACCAGACGCTGGAGCCTGAAGAAAGCTGTGGGAGTCCAGGCCGTGTATGCTGAGAGGACCCGGCCACAGTCACACAGAAGCAGGGCTGCCTCCACAATGGAGATCCTGTACAGTCACACAGAAGCGCGGGCTGCCTCTACGTTGGAGATCCTGTACAGTCACACAGAAGCGCGGGCTGCCTCTACGTTGGAGATCCTACCCTGGAAGGAGACCCTCCTCTTGCTGGGTTGAAGAGGAAACAGTGGATTGACAGTGCTTCCTGGAGGCAAGCTTCTAGAGAGAAATAACTGCCAGCCTCTATCTCCAGTGGATCTCCCAATTTTGGCCAATAGCCTCCACGTCAAACTAGGTGTTTCCATACATTTCCATACCTTTCCTCAACCTCCCAGAATGACCCATAAGGGCTAGTTCCCAGCTTCTGTGAAACCAAGTCTGGCATCAGTTCTGAAAAGAAAAACTAGCTTCAACCTCCTTGGGAGAAGGAGCAGATGTTCAAATGGCCACGAGGCCTGGGGTGAGAATTCAGCAGCTGCCTCACTGTGTGGCTCACAGGGTGGGGGAGGCAGGTGTCCCTTCTGAATGTCCCCAGGGTACCAGTCTTCCCTGATCATAGCATTTAACATATGTTGTGGCCATTAGCCTGCTTGTCTGTCTCCCTCCCAGAGCATAAGCTCTGTGAGGACAGGCACCCCATCTGTCCTCCCCAGTACCCGTAGCAGTCTGGATATTCAGACCAAATGGAAACAAATAATAATAGCAAATCTCGAAACAGACTTGCTGCAGATGAGGCCCTATTGTAGAGGCTTTACATAGCAATGTCTTTAATCCTCATAACAACCCTTTGGGGGTGCTTAGTAGTCTCGCCCCCATTTCACAGATGAGTGAATAGAAGCAGACAGAAGCTAGAAGTATGCTTAAGGTCAGCCAGTGGGAGGATGGAGCTGACATTATGAATGCCGGAAGGCTGGCTACAGAGCTGAAATTCAGAGCCATCATCTACTGCTTCAGATAAACAAATGCATGAATCCATGACAAGCCTCAGGGACTGTGCACTGAGAACTCTGGGGTCTAATGGGGGGGTAGAGGAAGATATTAGCCCAGCAGGAAGGAAGGCTACCACCATTCCCAGGGACCTTCCCCACAAAAGCGTCAGGATGGTCAGGAGGCCAGAAGAGCTCATCAGATGATTGACAAGTGCACGGTATACTGAATCACCACTCAGGGTCATCAGAGGGAAACGTGAAGAGCCATACCAGGTCCAGAATGTAGCAACAGCTCAGAGGAGGAGAGGATTTGTGATCTAGAGATCTGGAAAGAGAAGGTGACTGCAGGTGGCTGGAGAGATGGCTCAGAGGTTAAGAGCGTTTGTGCTCTTGCAGAAGACCCAGGTTTGATTCCCAGCACCAACAAGGAGGCTTACAACCGTTTGTAACTCCAGCCCTGGGGATCCAACACCCTCTTCTGGCCTCCCCTGGTACTGCATGCACATGGTACACAGACATACAAGCAGATAAAACACACATACGCATACAAATAAATGAACAGAGAAGGTGGCCACAATGTGACTCCAGTGGACATGCCAAGGACATGGGGAACTTCAGTGTCCTTACAGTTGGTATTCTGACACCTGACAAAACCAAAATATCTCTTAAGGGCCCAGTCAGGATCAACCTGAACTCTAAACATCTGAACTAGGTAAGACAGATGTGAGTAACTTTTCTACTATAGAAAAAGGACTGTGTGGCTCTGGGCATTTCCGGTCACTGCCTTTGCCCATCCCTGATGCTTCCTCTTGCTAACAGGTGGGGCAAAAGAACAGAGAACCCATGACTGCAGTCTGTCTTGCCCTGCTAATTCCATACCTCAGCTTCTGGGACTCCCAAGGAGTCTTAAAAACAAACAAACAAACAAACAAACAAAAAAACTAATTGCCGAGACAATTTTGGCTCTGATTTCCCAAGCAGAGCTGGGAGGAGGCAGTGAAGACATGTCTGGCCACAGGGCTATTTACACTATGCCCCTGTCAGCCCGTGATGACAGGTACGCATAGCGGGGAAATATGGAGGGCGCCTGATGCATCACTTCCCCAGAGAATAGACTCATGTTTGGCCGGGGAGGCCAAGCTTGGGCTTCTGAACTGGCAGGAGGCTTGCCCCAGCTTTGCGCACCTCAGGCAGGGGGGTGTGTGGAGTGAAACTTCACTCCTCCGGTAGAAACGGTGTGGGAGCCCACGGCTGCCAGACGCACAACTCATTCCTGGCTTCACCCCAGTTTGGAGAATGTTTCTTACTCTCTTTAGCCTGTAGTTCAGCTATAGAAGCGGGGACGGAAATTTAGTTTGTAGGGATGCTGTGAAGATTCACTTGGCTGAAACAGGGAATGTTGGATGGAACTTCAAAACTGGCTCAGTCCCAGGAGATAGTTCCCCTTACCTCCCCTGCCCCCTCCTTCCCCTGGGCTGCCCTGCTTCCTCCCTCCCTCCCTTCCTTCCTCCCTCCCTCCCTCCCTCCCTCCCTCCCTCCCTTCCTCCCTTCCTTCCTTCCTCCCTCCCTTCCTCCCTTCCTCCCTTCCTTCCTTCCCTTCCTCTTAAGGTGCTTTCCATCATGGTGTTTTACCACAGCGACAGAAAAGTAACTGATATGGGAGACGACAAGTCTTCCTCATGGAACTGTGGCAAACTCTAAATGAGCACGTGAGTCTATAAGCACAACAGCCACTACATCTTAGCAATGATCATGCTGTCCACGAAGTGCCACGGCTCCCCTCAACGAGAATGGACATCTCCCTCAAAGATGGCCCCCATCTGTTTCCTCAGAGAGGCAAGAGGGCCAATGTCACTGCAAATAGCAAGGTGGAGAGGGCTCTGGGCCGACCTTGGCTCACACAGAGTCTACCCCAGTCACCCATGCTCCAGCCCTTCCTGGAGTAGGTCAGAGATGCCACATATCACAGTCCTGTCCCCGCAAAGCATGGAGGGAGCTCACTAAGCCTGGGACACAATCCCCAGGAGGCTTCAAGTCCTTTGGAAGAAGCTCCCAGAGCACCGCCCAGCCACAGATAATACTTTCTCAGCTTGACTGGAATTCAGTAAATCCCATTTCCCTAGGACCGGAGACTGGTGTCTCAACTCGGGTTCTGGAGAAGAGAAAAACGCTACCCCAGTACAGTTGTTCCCCAAGCTGAGGTCCTTCGGCTTTTAAATGCCCGAGCCAGAGCTCCAGAAATCCACCTACAGACAGTGAATTTCAGAGCACCAGAAGTAGGAGTCAGAAAAAGACAGACCTAGGCCCCAGGTCCTTCTGAATATTGGATATGGTATTCCGTGACACCTGGAAGCATCATCAGGATTCATGCAATACGAAGGCCTTCTAGATCTCTAAAGAAACAGTTGCCAGGGGTGATGGTGACAATACTCTCATTGCTGCTGGGACTTGCCCTAAGGCTCTCTGCCCCAAATCTCCACAAACCCTCACAGACCCAACATTCCCCAGGACTGACATCACAGACTACTCCTCTAACACTCCTTATGGGACAGAGCTTTCGTCCTATGAACTACCAATAAATCTTAACCACACTCACAGGCCCTCATCCTCTCAAGTCAACCTACTTCCTCACCCCCAAAACACCTGTTCTTGACAGGTATACCTCTTGCAAGAAGGATCTTGGTACCTCCAGGCACAGGGCATTTTATTGCTGAGCACTTGCAGTCTCTAGTAAGTTGCACCCTTTTTTCAGTTTCAGGTTGAGCTCTGCTTTCCAGAAATATCTACCCTCTTATTTTTTTCTCCTTAGGATCCCTCGGAAACAGCCTCCCTCCTTCTATATAGGGCAATTATTTGAGCATGCCTCCATTAACACTTAGGCCTGGGTTACATGCTGCCAACCTGCCTGCCTGCCAATTTGGATGGGCATGATCCTTCATGCACAAGTCACTCATGAAATACGAGGCTGGCATGCATACTCCCAGGATGCCTCCCAGTCTAGTGCCCTAGGCTGTGTCTCTCGCAAGCAGGTCCAGATCTGGGCCATCTGAGGTTCAGACACACTGGGCTTCGAGTGCTAGCTTTACTTGTCCTCACCCTGCAGTCTTCGAGGAGTTCTTCAGCCTCCTTGGGGCTGCGTTTCCCCATCTGTTAAATGGGCTTCAAGATCCCCAGTTTGTGCTTATGCAAATTAAATGAGAATGTAAGTACAGCGACGGTTCAGCAAGTGGCAGGCATTCACGTTCACAAGATGCTGTCTTTCTGGAAGGACAGAGGGACAGAGTCTGCAGCCCCTGGAGAACCAGGGAGGGGGCCTGGGTCCTGAGGTAAACTCATCCCAGGCCAGGCAGATGGAAAGACATTCTCGTGGCAAACAGCTGGAGCCCACCACGGCCGGTCTGGAGCCAAGTGCCAGCCCCACCCGTTCCAGCAAAGGGGCCTTGGGGTTGACACAGCCAGTGCCAAGCCTGATGAGGCAGCTGCCAACTTTCCAGTTAACACAGATGTCTGTCTTATATGGAAACTCAAAAATATGGCCTCAATCAAAGCGACTCTCGAAAGCGGTGTGTTCCCAGACTCTGGCAGGACACTGAAGAGACTCTGGGCTGGGGACTTTTTTACTGACTCCCAAGGGGTCAGGAAGGCAGGGATCAGGCTAAATCCCAGAGGTCACTGGGGGACATGCTGTATCACTCACTTAGAGGGAGGAGAGAGGAGGGGATCACAGTAGGTCTAGACCGACTCTTAGAGCCATCTCCTTGAGGAATGGGGCGCTGAAATTCCTCTGGAAGAAAAGGGAATCGTCTGTGTGGTTGGAACTGAGAATTCAAGGCAGTCCTTTGGTATATTAGAAAGAGTAACTTTCTACAGTGACTGTCATCAACAGTCAGGCACGGAGCCTCGAAAGACCAATGTGACCTGGGGGAAGCCATGGAGTCCCGTGGGTCCTCGGCTCCCCATCCTCTCGCTGACATCATGACTTTGATGCCGCCACCGGGGAAGACAAAGCTTTCCCTAGGGGACACAGTCCCATTTTATCAGAGGAGAGAGAAAAGGAAAGGCACCGAGGATGGGAACGCTCTAGAATCCAGAAGTTCTGCTTTTCCTGCCAAGCATCCCCCCAAACTCATTCAGCAGCGTCTTTTGTCCTCAAGGACGACGCTTGCACAGTAGCTTGTTTGTCAAGCCACTTAAAGAAACACCCCTGCGAGCCCTGGGGTAAGGTGTGGTGCTAGATGTCTTGGCCAACCGTCAACACAAACAAGGTTCCTGAATGCCTTGCCCCTTCCCCGTACGGTGCTCGGCTGCACTGTCGTGGGTTTGAAATGTTTATGTTGCCCTGGTCTTTGTTATTTCTTGCTCAGTATGCCAGAATGCTTGCCATTCCAGGGTCTGTACCCTGCTGCCCAGCTCACCGAGCTGTGCCAAGCACTTGGTGGGGGGGAGGGAGAAGGTTGGGGCACCACCTGAGAGATGCCGAGAAAGAGCTGAGTTTTGAGTGTGCCCATGGAGGTTCAGTCTGTGCTTTGCCCTGTCACATACATGTGGTACAACTGATCCAAAGATCTCCCATGCCCACCGTGGCTGAGGTCCAGGCCCTGAATGGTCAAAGGTGGCCAGCTCTACTAGGATCCAGGTCCTTAGTCAACCATTGAGTTAATCTTACAAGACTGGCACACAGCCCAGACCCTGAGTGGGGTAGGTAGGCAGGCAAACAGACCCCAAAGTGCAAATGTTGGTCTTCTCACGCATTCCCACCTTCCAAGTGAGGATGTCCTTTAGAACTGGTGTTACGGTCACTGTGCACACTGGCCCCTGCTAAGAGGAGCAAGCCAAGGATCTCTCACTGACCACAGCAATCCCTACAGCCTGCATCTCTGCACCCTGAACAAGCAGGGTCCTATGCCCCTGCTTAAATCCCATAACCAGTAGATGTCTGGGGCCCAGAGAGACGGCTCAACAGTAGATGCTTGCCACCAAGCCCAATGACCTGTGTGCAGGAGCCAGCCTATACAATGCACTTAGAATCCCTGCATGCCTCACTCCGGGAACCATGTTGCCATCTTGGTCTCACCTACAAATACAATTCCCTAGGACCGCTAAATTCTTCCCCACTCCTTTGACTGTCCCCCCTAGTCATCATCCTGTATGTCACCTCCTCTAAGAAGCTGTCCCTGATTCACAGCTTCAGCCGGTGCTCCTGACCCCTCAGTGTAGAGACAGGCAAGTTGTATACAGTGGAAAAGCACAGAATCTTATGGTGTCACCCACACTGTAGATCTGCATGTTCATGAAGATGGCTCTGGTCATAGGGAAGGATCCCCTTTCCTAATTTGAACAAAAGTGCCCCAGGACTCACCAGTAGCCCGGTGGCACTGTCTGTCCCCACAGCACACAGTACTGGTCCAGATGCTACACTAGGCTACCTCTAAAGCCAACCGACAGCCCATGGGGCTACAAGCTTGGAGAGGGGAGGCATTGCTTCTAGCCCATTCGCCATGGTCCACTCAGAGCCTTCACACCAAATGTGTCTTCATTAGTGATAATACTCATGGACTACACCAAAGAAGTCCCAAGAATTGGCTTGAGGAGGGAACACAAGAAAAGTGGCATATGCACACAAAATGTCCCTAGCTTTTTGCAAAGTCCCCGAGTAGACTGATATGTTTCTCCCAAGGTCAGTTTGTCCCTTCTCCCTTTCCTGAGGAGACATCATCATCATCATCACCACCATCATCTTCAATACACAGCCTCCCCTCAGTATCCATGAGAGATTGGCTCCAGAACCCCCACAGCTAACAAAACCTGTGGCTACTCCAGTCTCTTACACAAAATGGTAAAGTATATAACCTATGTATATCCTCTCATACAACTTTAAGTCACTTCTAAATTGATTATAATATTTTAAGCATACGTAAATTATGTGCAAATTAGCACTATATAGTTTTTAGGGACTCTGACAAGAAAAAAGTCTGTGTGTAGAGACCCAACTGTACAGTAAACCAGGTGTTAGGGGTTAGGCAAACAAGGCTCATGTGACTGCTGTAGACACAAGATCCCAGACTGAGGAAGCGGGAGGAAGCTATAGGAGCGCACGATCACCTAGCAACTACTTCATTTTGTGTGGTTTCAGCATCAAGTGCTGTGAAAAGCAAATTCAAGTTTTACATTTTGGAACTTGAATTGTCCTTCAAATTTTTTTTTAAATTAACTACATTTTTATTTATTTTTGTGTGTGGGCACGTGTATGTGTGTGAGTGTGTGAGTATCACACAGGGCACGTGGAGGTCACAGGACAATGCATGAAGTCAGCTCTTCCACCATGTGGGTCCCCCATGAACTCAGGTTGTCGGGCTTAGTGGCAGGTGCAAAGCCATCTCACTGGCCCTGTCTTGCAAATATTTTTGACCTGAGATTGGTTGAATCTGCAGTTACAGAACTGGAGATACGGAGGGTCATCCATAACATGTGCCATGTGGTCCCGCTCATGTACTAACCATAGCAACCCTCTCGGGCTGACACTATTCCCCTCCGGTGCCAGACTTCACAAGAGCGGGGGCCAAGGCAGAGAGTGGTAAGGAGGCAGAGCAGAGGCTGGCTCCTGACACGTGTTGGATGGGAAAACCTCTGAGTCGAATACAACCCTTTGCTGTTTCACAGAAACACACCGTACTGTGGAACCATCTGCACTTACTTTTAGTGTGGAAAATGTAGTCACGGCTTGTACTGTTGAGTCTGGTGCTGGGAACAGCCCTGCTCCTCCCACCTTTGGGCTGTGCTCCAGGCCCCCCACAGAACCAGCTCACAGAGCTGACTGCTGACAGGCAAGAAGAATGCGTGCCAGGTCCAGGCCCAGGAATGAGGCCTGGGGGCGGGTGGCGGGGGGGACGACAGGGAGACAGACTGAGTAGGCAGAAGCCATACTCAGGCACAGACACCTGGTCACCCCTCCAGACATCGGAATAAGACCTCTGGGAGCGGTGTAAATGGGTTTTTGCTCACTGAATCCTCAGTGTCTGGCACATAAGAGGCATCCAGCCAGTATCTGCTGAGTGAACAAATGAATGAATGAATGTGTGTTGAGATTTACCCAGTCATCCAAAAGGGGGCAAGGAACCGGGGCTCTCACACCCCGAGGTTGAGGGCATTTTCAGACAGGCTCTCACCTTTGGTCCAGGAGGGGAGAAGGAGGCCCAAGGCTCTCAGAGAAAGGAGGGAGACATTCTAGGGTCCTGGGGCCTAGGCACAGGTGTATGTGAGAAGATGGAAGGGGTCCATCACTGGCTGGCACCCCTATAATCTACTGCAAAAGTGGGATCCCCACACAGACTACATGGTTGAGCGGAGACCTAGCTGCTGGGCAGAGGGGCTGAGCTGGCTCCTTGAGACACATCTGGAAATATTGCCGGGCCTTGGGAACCCTTGGTGGTGAGGGATGGGGATGGAGCACTTCCCCCGTACCCCCTGTAGCCCTCTATCTTGATACCAGTACTCACCTGGTCTGGGTGGGCATGGAGCACATGAGGCCACCCCCCAGAAGGTCCCCACACTGCCACAGCAGTCCTCCTGAGAAGTCAGATCCAACAGGGGGTTCGCACACTGGGGGGAAAAATAAGAAAGACCATAGACACATGTGACACCCGCTGTCCATGCATCAAGGGTCCTAGGCTCAACTCACAGAAAGCCAGTAATTTTCTGAGTCCAGACTCTAGGTTGTCTTAGACAGCAGGTACTAGCAAGGGCTCTTCTACAGGGGGACTTCCGTGGTCCCCTTCTGTGTGCCTGGCACTGACAGGCACTATACGCAGCTCAGGGAGAAGACCCGGCCTCTCCACATTCAGCATCCCTCCCCTTTTTAGACAGAGTCTCTGTAGCTCAGGCTGGCCTTGAATTCACTATGTAGCCAAGGATTACCTTAAGTTTTTGATCCTTCTGCCTCTAACTCCTAAGTGCTGGGATTACAGGAGTGTACCACGATGCCTGGTTTATGTGGTGCTAGGTATCAAACCGGGGGCCTTCTGCATATGAAGCAAGCATCCTACCAACTGAACTGCATCTCCAACCCACTCAGGGACCTTTGTGCTGTGGATTTGCCCATGTGGGAAACGGAACAAGGAAGAGAGAGAGAACTACAGACCGGGGATGCCATAGCCGTCCTAGACACCTGAAGAGCTGAGGCAGAAGCTTTGTTCTCTTACCTGTCCATTCACTGTGCTCAGGTAACACCGGCCCAGAAGTCCCTGGCGCCTGGACAGCACTGGGGTTGGTGGCCGAGGGGCCTCTCCAGCCTGAGCAGGTATGCTGTTACCGGCCCAGGGGCTGTGGCGTGGGCTGCCAGGGGGCCGATGAGAAGCTCTGGTCTCCACACTGTTCTCATCCCGCAGGGGATCCACCTCACCCCGGACCCGGGCCACCTGGTGGATCTGCACAGAGGCCTCAGGCGGGTGGTGAATATGCACCTTCACCAACGAGGGGTTCACAGAGGCTAGGCGGAAGGGTTGGGGTCAGAGCCAAGAAGGGCTTCTACCTCGTTTTTCTGCCCTATGAAGAGTGCCCACCACCCTAGTTCAGTCGGCCTCCAGACTGTGTGTCTCTCCAAATGCCTCCTTCCATTTCTTTGCCTGTTATGTGGAACCAGAACAATGCTCCCCACCCCCGAACCCCCAGACAGGAAGAAGTGGTAACTTTTCCATGGCAGGCTCTGCATTGAAAGCCGCAAAGTTCTTTCTGATTCTACCTCCTCTGTGACGGTGTGAAGCCCTGAGTACCATCGAACCACATGCAAGCCACAGTCAAGGGACACCCGAGGGTCATCCCACCACCCAGCCATCCCAACTCCTATAGAATCCTGTATATTTGTGCCTTTAATTAGTCACCTATTAACAGAAGGCGGGGAAATGAAATGCATGCTGAATTCTCTCCCCCCCCCCCCCCCGCCCATTCCCTCCCTATTGCCCAGGCTGGGGGGTGGGGTGCTGGGGGCTCCATAAGCTGCATTGTCTTCCCCAGCACAGGTGAAGGGCACACACACACACACACACACACACACACACACACACACACACACGGAGGAACTCCGATGGGAGGCAGAAGTATAGGGAACGTCATGGAGACCTGTCCCGGCCTGGCACAGCAATGGCACACCCTACCCGGTGAACCGCGCAGGCTGGCTGCCCCAAATCGCTGGCACTCACCGAGCTGGTTGGAGAGAGGCAACATGAAGGTGGATTGCTTCAAGGGCCCTTCTGGCAGGGCTCTGTGGTGGGGCCCTCTCCCTGGAGGCTCCCTGTCTGGCTGTGGGACAGGCAGATGGCAGAACTTCCCTGTGGAGTTGGCTGGACACCAGCACTCATCCCGGCCAATGCAGCGCCCTCCATTCAGGCAGGGGATCTGGCAGAAATCTACAACAACACTCAGAGTGATTGGCGGCTGACCTCCAGTTGGTGACAAGCAAGCAGGGAGGTGAGACACCAAATTTGGGGGGGGGAGGGGCTTGGAGGATGTGGAGCCCCTT
The DNA here is from genome assembly GCF_949786415.1 of Peromyscus eremicus. Classification (NCBI taxonomy): domain Eukaryota; kingdom Metazoa; phylum Chordata; class Mammalia; order Rodentia; family Cricetidae; genus Peromyscus; species Peromyscus eremicus. The sequence continues at coordinate 82,892,417 of NC_081430.1, forward strand.
GAAATGCAGGGCCTTTCCTTGAAGCCCTTGGAGTGAAGACAAGCACACAACTTGCTTTTCAGAGAAGCCTCCTCATGTCTCTCCTGCCTACCACGATAACCTAGAGCACAGGCAGGGGCATGCTTCTTCTCTATCAAGGACTCAGAGAGGTTGTGTGACTTGCCTGGAGTCACACAGCCCGGTTGGGACAGAGCCGGGATAAGCTTCACTCCTGGCTGTGATTTATAACTAGTGACAGAACTGGAGGACAGGAGACTGCAGGCCAAGGCGTCCCTGAGAGGCAGCCTCCCCACCACCACTACCACCACCACCACCACCACGCCAAGACCGTCTGTGGGAAGGGGACTCACAGATACGGAAGCCAGACTTGGGGTCATGCCCATGGCCACCCTGGCTGTACAGGGTGGTGGTGTCACCCTTCTCGCAGCTATTGGCACAGCGACCACGGGCACAGGTCTGCTTGCAGATGGTAGGGGTGAAGACGACCTTGATCTTCTTGATTTTCTCCGTGAGGTTCAGCCCTGCAGAGAGAGGGCTTGGGTCCTGGACAGAGCCAAAGCATAACCTTGATCTCCAGAGCCTGGTGCAAAAGGCCCTTAGGACGAGAGGTACATCTCACAGCACCTGCTAAGACCTGGACACCCAGTCTGTGGTCAAGGTAGGGCAATGTTTGCAAGAAGTGCCCAGATAGGCCCCCTTAGGCTCACGCTTCGCGCACACTGATACGTCCTGCCGCGAGAGGAGCCATTCAAAACCGCCCTGGCAATTCTCAACTGTCTAACAGAATATTTCGTTTTACAGTTGGACTGAGGCAGAGCGATATCCAGGGCGCCCTTCATCACACAGCCAAAGAGTGCAGACTTAGGCTTTGAGCACAAGGCCAGAGAGTGGAACACAGTTCCGGCTGGCAGAGGGGGGGGGTTCCCAGGGGAAATAGAGGAAGATAAGGCCTGAGGAATGGGGAGAATCAGGTTTGCGGGGAGGGATCTGGTTACCGGCTTCATTTAGCAGGGTGTGGCGAAGCCAGGGAAACACCAAGGAGGAAGCGAGGGCGGCAGGCAATGGCGGTGTGTGTGGTGACAGGTGTCCGGAAACGCTGGGGGTTTCCTAGAAGCAGCAGCTGGCTGCACGGGTCCAGGGTTGGAGTTTGCAGAAGGATAGTGTGGAAGGACGTGAGTCAGGGAATTGAGGCCCCAGCTGGACATGGAGGAAGCAAAGGCAGACCAGAGATGACAGAGCAGGAGACGGCAGACTGCCGTCAAAGTCCTAGGGTCCAGATGGATTAGTTTGACACTCTGGAACTTGGCACAAAGCGAGTGCACCAATACTGTTTGTTGGCTGGCTGAAACAGTGAAGGACAAGGTGACAGCTCTGTCCTCTGAGGGTGGAGGCGGAAGCAGAGGTAGGGCAAGGATGGGTCGGATTTAGATCCTCTCTGCTCTCCTAGGTCCAGATGCAACCTTACCCCAAGGGGGTGAGAGGTGGTTCACATGCGATGCTGGCTGGGTGCCATCTCTCAGCTCAAGTCCTGGTCCCGAAGGCAAGGCGTTGGAAGTCAGCTGGCCATTGGCATCAGCGGCCGGGTAACGACGAACGGTCCTGGACAGCCCTGTGTGCTGCTGCAAGGGGCGGGTCTGGCTGAGGCCATTCAGGGTCCTGTGGAGATGACCATGGCCTGGGGGTTTGCATCCCAAGAACGGCATCTCTCGGCCCTCCATCAGCTGGCTGCCCTCAACCCAGCACTTGCCCTAGAAGAATGCGCTCCATTAAGGTGCCTTCTCCCCACCCAGACATGGCTGATTCTAGATGGATAAGTGCCCAGATAAAAGGACCAAGGGTGGCCAGTCTTCTAAGGGGGAGGACCTACCCCTGTTGGAATATTTAGGAAACCCAGCCTCTCTGGGCCTCAGGACCTCTGACTACAACATGAAGCATCAGACTTTCCTGTGTAGTTCTGGTATTCTGGGAGTCTTGGAGAGTCCACTCATGGGCCAGCCCAGCACTGAAACCGTGGTCTGTGCCCAAACCCTGCTATTTTTATCCCTAGTGCTGGGGATAAATCCCAGGAATGTGCGCATGCTAGGCAAGCACTCTATCACCGCTACATCCCCAACTCCATTTAAATTTTTTTTATTTTGAAGCCTGGTCCAGGCTGGCCTCAAATTCACTGTCCTCCTGCCTCAGCCTTCCCAGTGCTGGGATTACAGGTTTGCCTCACCACCACACCTGGCCCTGCCACTTCTCCATATAAGCCTCTATATAAAACATGTGGAATAGGTGAACAACAAATATATATGCACAGATCATTCAGGGGCAGAGTCTAGGATCTATCTCCCAGTTAATTAATATGAAAATAATGCAATGGCCATGTTCAAAGAGAAAAAAAGAGTCCATCATCTCCCATCCCAACACAGCAGATACTTTTGCCTATTTTTCAACCTTTGCTCACATATATGATTTTATAAGAGTATCATCAGCTGTAGATACAATTTAAAATTTTTTACTTAACATTATGCTCTACTCCATGCAATTACACACTTCCCCCCAGATTTATCATTTCCCATGCCCTATGGCTGTTGATCTGAATCACAACTCAGAGACATACTCCTGTTGCATTTTTAGATGGTTGTTTTTCACTGTGGAGAATCCCACACGTGTGATATATTTTCTCCTGTTAAAATATTCCTTTAGGGTCGACGAGATGGCTCAGTGGGCAGAGGCACTTGCCACCAAGCCTGACCACCTAAGTTCGATCCCTGGACCACACGCGGTGGGGGAACAGGCTGCTGCAAGTTGTCCTCTGATCTGCACGTGCACACCATGCGCCCCCACAAACAAACAAAAAAATAAGCGTAAATTTTACAAAAATATTCCTTTAGGGGGGTTAATTGTTCCATTTAATTGTTTCATTCTATATGTTTGATTTGTGTGTGTGTGTTTATGTGTGTGCACAGTTGTGTGAAGGTGCATATGCACACGTGTGCAAATGTATGTGGAGGTCAGAGTTTGACACCGGGCATCATCTTCCTCAATTACTTTCCAGCTTACTTTTGGAGATAAGTTCTCTCGCTGAACCTAGAGCTCGCCAGTTGGGCTAGCATGGGTGGTCAGGAAGCCAATGGACCACACAGAGCAAAGTCACGTGTGCAGATGGTGATGATGATGATGGTGGTGATGATGATGATGATGGTGATGGTGATGATGATGGTGATGGTGATGATGATGGTGGTGGTGGTGGTGGTGGTGGTGGTGGTTGAGACAGGGATCTCCTGTCTCCACTTCTCTAGGGCTGGAACTACAGGTGTGTGAGCCCATACCTGCCCCCGCCCCCATGATTGAACTCAGCTTCTCTCGATTGTGTAGTAAGCCCTTCAGCAACTGAACCATTTCCCCAGCACTCAGTTTTTAATAACTACTTTTATTTAGCCATTGTACTTTATGTGTTTGGAAAGCTTTTAATAACAAACATTTTGAAGACAGTTATGACATTAGGATGAACTCAGTTCCTCAGGCTACCAAGACGGTATCCAAGATTGCAAACATCTTCAGCTTTAATATATTTTGGTGTATTGTTTTCTGAAGGGGTCATTTCAAAACATGTAAGTGTCACAGTACATACATGTATCAAACATTACATGGAACCCCATTCATATATATAATTTTTATAGGGTTTTTTCATATCAGTTAAAATTTAAAAGTGGGTTTAAAACTGAATAAAGTGCATAAATGTACCACACAGAGCACACACTCACTAGCGTAGCCTATAATAGTAATTATTGTTGTTGCCATCATCATTATTGAGAGTCTGCTATGTAGCTCAGGCTAGCCTCATAATTGTATTTTTCCTTTACAGAGCTGGGATTACAGGCATGTACGGTCTGCTACTTCCCGTCTTATTTTTAAGTTTTGTAATACATTAATTGAATAAGCATAATAATGACATGTCAGTGTTGCTTTTCTCTCCTTTTTAAATTTTAATTTAAGAAATTATTTTTGTGCAGGCAGTGGTGGCACATGCATTTAATCCCAGCACTTGGGAGGCAGAGGCAGGCGGATCTCTGTGAGTTCAAGGCCAGCCTGGTCTACAAAACTATTTCTAGGATGGCCAGGGCTACACAGAGAAACCCTGTCTTGAAAAACAAAAGACAAAAAAACAATCAGAGCAAAAAAAATATATTTTTGTGTGTATATGTGGGTGGCTATGTGTGGGTATATCCATGTGAGTACAGGTGCCTGCTGAGGCCAGAGGCATCATATCCCCTGGAGCTAAAGTTATAGTGATTGTGAGATGCCTGTGGGTGCTGGGAACTGATCTTGGGTTCTCTGTAAGAACAGCATGTGCTCTTAACAGCTGAACCATTTCTCCAACCCTCCCTTCATAGATACTTCTGAGGTTGAAATTTTGTTTGTGAATATATTTATTGCTTGTTCTTTGACAACCCTTTGAATTGTTTATCTCATAAACTTGAACAGATCTTCCACATGTTTGTTATTGGAGGGCCTCTACTGTAAATACTCTAGCATTCTGACAGTGGTATGAGAGCCACTGTATACAGAACAACATCTGGACCATGGTGGGTGTGAGGACATGTGAACATGGAAGCTGAGAGGGGCCAAAGACTCACCCAACATTATAAAACAGCTAAACCAGCACACTGGGATTCCAGATAGACCACCCTGACTCCAGAGCCCATGTTCTGTGTCAGCCCAGACCCCAGTGGAAGTCAGCCGGGACTGAGGGGTGATCTGCACTTGTCAGGTCCCACCCCATTTCTCCCCATTGGCTCCCGTGCCCTAATAGGATATGGTCTGGGACCCTTGCTCCCTCTTACTCCAGAGCGGTTGGTTCCATGTGCTCAAGCCATGAGCACTCTGCTGATAGAAGCTAGACTTGAACACTATCAGATCCTGGTTACCTCATCTATCCCAGGCCCTGCCCCAGGCCCTATGGCACAGACCTTGGCTCCTGGGAACCTCAATGCTGCTCTTTCTAGAACCTTCAGCAGCAAATTCTCTTCCTGCTTCCAGAGTTTGGGGGTTGGAGTAGGAGAGGTCCTGTTAGCCATGCGGAAGTTCTAAGAGTGATAATGGTCTGGAATTGAGACCCAAACCTCGGGCCCACTCCTCTCAAGAGAAGGTCAGCACAATCTGATACATCAAAAGCAAAATCTTTCCAGTACTTCTGAGAGACACTGCCCAAGAGAGCTGTGTGCAAGCTGGTGCATCACTAGACACTTCAAAGATCTTCAGGGCCAGTTGAATTACTTCTCAGAGCAGCACGCTGGGCAAGCAAGCTGGACTCCCCTAGTCTTAGAGGGAGGGGACCTGGATGCTTAGAGGAGAAAGGACCAATGTGGCCTCTTCCAGCAGTGTAGCCTTGAGCATATTGCTTAGCTCCTCTGAGCCCAGCAGCAGCAACAGCAGCAGCAGCAGAGTTAGAAAACAGCAGAGTTAGAAATACCTACTTCACGGGGCTGTGGAGAGGACCGAGAGAACAGGGAGTCCATGCAATACCTTACGAATACAAGTGAGCGCTCATAAGAGGAAAAACATGACAGAATTTTCAACGGGGCAGAAGAGTCAGCTACCGTTTGGACTGAATAGCACCCCACCCTCAGCCCCACCCCAGTGAGGAAATGTGACCCAGTCACATTTAAAATTCTTCTCCACTTAAAAGGAAGAAGAAAAAAGTCCAAGCATCCTTATACACAAAGGGCCAAGTGTCTAATCTCTTCTAACACATTTTTTTTTTTAAACGATCTGGGACCTCTTCTGAACCCAATCCATTGTCATCCACTGATGTGACAGGGAGAGTTAAATGACAAAAATCCAAAAAGTCGGCTGACTGAGGCTTACAGCAAAGTAAACAAGGAAGCCCCAGTTCAGCAGGGAGAGCACAGGCATAAGCTGCTACATTCCACGTCCACCCCATCCACATTCACTCTCCTCTGGAAGCACTACTCTGTCTAGTTTACATACATAGCAGTACTTAGGGCTCCTGTACTGTTTTGTTTGAAAAGGGTCTTTGATGATAAAAGGAAAACATTTAAATATCAACACATGGTATGCAGAATAGCTCTGGGTGCTGTTGCTAAGTACCCAGCACTGAGCCAGGTGCTTTAAGTTGCACACCCTATCCTTGCTACTTTAGAATGAGAACAGTAAGTTGAAGAATAACATGGGTACTATACTTCCAGTGAGAATAAGCTCTCATTGGGCATGATAGTGCACACTTTGAATCCCAGAATTTGGGGGGCAGAGGCAGTGGATTTCTGTGAGTTTTAAGCTAGCCAAGGCTATACAGTAAGCCTCAAAAAAAAAATTCTCCTTCCTGCTGGTCTGGAAGGAACTGTAAACAGTGGGCATGAGAGTTCTGTGTATGTGTAACTATGCTTTTAAACTTTTTATGTATATATATAGATACATATATATTGAATTCTTAGACAATGCTTTATACATCAGGCAGTATATTTCTTTTTAATAAAACCAAATCCTTACTCTTTCCAGAAACTCTATTTCATAAATAAGGCAATCAAGGCTCAGAAAAAGGTGTGGTAAACGTGTGGAAATGTCTAGAACCCAAGACGGACTGTGAGGATAACAGAGTCGCAGGGCTTCAGATGCAAAAAAAAAAAAAAAGACCTTACCTAGTAGAGAGACTCCAGAAAGCCTCAGAGGTCGGAGAGTGACATCCGAACTTGTGCGGAGAGGATGGATGGGGGTGCGGGATCTAGAGATGCGTCGTGAACGCGGAAAGAGCGTGAGAGGAAAGGAAGAGGGAGGGTGGAAACACACGGTAATACAAGGAAGCAGGAGAGACTGAAGGGCAGCCATGGTGGGAAGGGCAAGGGAGGGTCTAAAAAGAACAAAATATGACGATGGATGTTGCCGGTTGGCTTTCTGTCAACCTTACACAAGCTAGAGTCATCTGGGAAGAGGAAACCTCCATTGAGAGGAAGCCTCCATCAGACTGGCCTGTAGGCAAGTCTGTGGGGGTATTTTCTTGATTAATGGTTGGTGTGGGAGGGCCTGGCTCCCTGTAGATGGTGCCACCCCTGGGATCCCAGGTTGTATAAGGCGGTGGGCTGAGTAAGCCATAGAGAGCAAGCCAGTAAGCAGTGTTCCCCACGGGCTCTGCTTCATTTCCCGCCCCCAGGTTCCTGCCTTGAGTTCCTGATTAGGAAAAATAATGTAAGAAACGCATGGAGGTGGGACTCATCTTTAGTGAGCACAGTTCTGAAAGTGCAGAACGGAGAGGACCAGGGGAAAAGGAAGCGATGGCCATTTAGTGCCCAGCAGGTGACGGGCATCATGCTAAGTGTTTAACACCATTCATCACTCGCTCACTCAAACAACGGTGATCAAAAACCTCTGCTTGGCCCAAACCACCTTAAAAAAAAGTGAAACGACAGATGAGCAAGCGGGGTGTGTGTGTGTGTGTGTGTGTGTGTGTGTGTGTGTGTGTGTGTGTGTGCAATCATGTCACAGACAAAAAAGAAATTATCACAGTATCTAAAGAGAGGACAGGTTCTGAAAGAAAACCCACAAAAGGGAAGAATAAAAAGCTCAGAGGAGGAAGTCCCAAGTGCTCGGACTCTCTGCTTAGGAGATGTACCAATGAAAAATTCCCCTGAGACAGCGTGTTTTAATCCACCAGACTAGCAAAGCTCCCAAAGTTTAATGACATACGTGTTGTTGAGACTGCAAAAGCAGGTACTCTCAGCTGTCGCTGGCAGGAGCGGAGCTGAGAGAGACCTCAGAGAGCAACCGGACCATGCTGGCTCTTGGCACAGGGCAGCAAGGCTTTGGGCCTGATGGTCCACCTCTGAGACCCGTCTGCAGGTAAACCTGCGTTGGCGATGCTGCTGCCCTCCTGACCCTACGGAGCCTGCTGCTTCCCCTTAGCTGCAAGGGTGGTGGCCAATCCCTTAAACCTGTGACTTCCGAGTCCCATTTTTGGCCAATGGGAACTACCTGAGAGGGTCTCCTCACCATGGCTACACAGCTGATCGCTGCCCCCAACGGGAGGCCGCAGCCCCCTTCTCTCAAGGTAGAACAATTGTGAAAGCTCCATCCTCGATCAACCCAAAGCTTGGTTTCCTGGGGACTCCTGTCCCTGGCTGGCTGTCTTTACTGTCCCGCTCTGCTCCCCTCTCTCCTTGTAGCACTTCTTCACCTCGAAAGGACCTGTCCCAAAACATGCGTCCATGTCCAAAATGATGCAAGTATAAGGCTCTTCAGAGCAGCACTGTTTTGAATTAGCAAAATAGTTTGTACGGAATAGAAGTAATTGAGTGACCTCCAGTAGAGGAGCGGTTAAACTAGAGATGGCCGCAGGATGGAGCCAGGTGTCTTTAACAGCTCTTTCATATCAGGAAGGAACACTCTCCAAGACATATTGAAATGTGGAAACACAACGGCCCAAATCCCACCTCCTGGCTGTCTTTATACAGGCTGTGTCCTAACAATGGTCTTTACATTTTTAAACGGCTGGAAAAACAGTTAAAAGGCTGTTTCTTGACATGAGAAAATGATATAAAATTCAAATGTAAGTTTCCATAAATAAAGCCTCCCTGGAGCACGGCCACTCACACTGTCTATGGCTGGTTTTGCTCTTCAGCAGCCGGGTTGAGTGGTTGCAGAAGCCATATGTCACAGGAAGCTGAAAATATTTACCATGTGGCCTTTTATGGAAGAAGTTTGCTGACTCCTGGTGTAGAGGGGGATGTAAAGTTGTTAAAAAAAATTACTGAAAATACAGATGCATGTTGTGCATATTTATAAAGCAGCCTTAGAAGGAAACCCTGGGAAATTAATGATAGTGGCTGCTTATGAGGGAGGGGCAGGAAGTGGGAACTCAGGTTACCTGGTAGGAATGCTTTTTTTTTAATGTGCATTGGTGTGAAGGTGTCAGATCCCCTGGAATTGGAGTTACAGACAGTTGTGAGCTGCTATGTGGGTACTGGGGATTGAACCCAGGTCCTCTGAAAGAGCAGCCAGTGTTCTTAACCCCTGAGCCATCTCTCCGGCCCCCCTATGAAGGTTTAATGAACACTTCACTCTGTGCAGGGCTCTGTATCAGAAATACACATCATGTGCATCCTCTCATGTAGGCCTCTCTATAACCTGATTCCCAATTTATGTCCACGCTCCCTACTTTGTGATTGAAAACAAACAAACAAACTAGAATGTATGGAAGGTCTACAACCTGCAGAAGGTTGCAGGATTCGTGATGCACAGAAGCCAGGTTACTAAACCACTTCATCCTAAATCCCCTCTCCTTTGTTAATTATTACCATTTTACAGATGAGGACACTGAAGTTTTGAGAAATAAAAAACAGATTTGGATCCATATTCTTGGGCCTCTTACACCCTCCTATGGCCCCCAGGAAGCATTTATGGGGCTGGAGAGATGGTTCAGTGGTCAAAAGTCACGCATGCTGCTCTTCCAGAAGACTCAAGCCCTGTCCTAACATCCATACCAGGTGACTCACAGTCACATGTAACTCTAGCTCTAGGGAATCCCACACACTCTTCTGGCCTCTTTGGGCACCTGGATACGTGTACACACACACACACACACACACACACACACACACACACACACACACACACCCCTGCTGTAGGATGTTCTGTATGGCAAATATGTTGCTGATTGGTCAATAAATAAAACACTGATTGGCCGTTGGCTAGGCAGGAAGTATAGGCGGGACAAGGAGGAGAATAAAGCTGGGAAGTAGAAGGCTGAGTCAGAGAGACACTGCCAGCCGTCATGATGACAAGCTGCATGTGAAGATGCCGGTAAGCCATGAGCCATGTGGCAAGGTATAGATGAATAGAAATGGATTAATTTAAGCTGTAAGAACAGTTAGCAAGAAGCCTGCCACGGCCATACAGTTTGTAACCAATGTAAGTCTCTGTGTTTACTTGGTCAGGTCTGAGTGGCTGTGGGACTGGCGGGTGACAGAGATTTGCCCTGACTGTGGGCCAGGCAGGAAAACTCTAGCTACACACACCAAGTAAATCTTTTTTTTAAGAAGCACTTATACATGCCTATTACTGGTTGGGTACTGGGTCCCTAGGATGACAAACACTCTTTCCCTCTCAGATCCACTGGAAGCTGGGCAAAGTGACCAGCACCCAGCAAAGGTGAGGAGCCTCAGCAGGAGCCAACATTAGTCTCTAGGCTCTATTGGTAGTAGAAGAGAGGGGAGGGAAGAAGGCCAGATAGAAGGCTTCGGCTGTGGTCTGGGCTACGGGGGGGGGGGGGGGGGGGTCTGGGATGGAAATGTTGGGGCCCAGATTCCTTCTGTTGACCTGTTTTTGGAAGCAGAGACTCACATGTCCTAGGCTGCCCTTGGATTTGTTGTGCTGCTGAGGATGATCTTGAACTTATGACTCTCCAGTCTCCAGCTCTCAGATGCTAGGGTTACAGACTAGGAACCCAGATTGCAACCCAAGAGAAATGGGTAGCGGGGCTCCGCTTGCCACATGATATGTGTTCATGCCTCAAGCTGAATCTCAAGGCAGAAACCCAAGAGGCCAGACTCAGACCAGTCAGTGCTGCAGCCACAGTGGAAGTGTGTGGGGGGAGGGTGTGTGTGCAGGGGGAGCTGATCTCGCCAGGGGAGAGAATGTCGACCAGGGGCCCCTGCTGAGCTCAGGCCCAACTCTGCTAACACCTCCCACCGTAAGGGGGAACATCTGCTAATGAACAGCACGGTCTCAGCTTTAAGTCACATTCTGTAAATCCTCCAGCCTTCGGCGCCTGTTACTACTTGTTTGCTAGTACACGATTGAACAAATGAACAAGCAATAAACTAATATTAATGGAAAAATGTGGCAACAGATCATCACACTTCACTCAATAGTCCAGTTCACTCTTTCCATGGCGTGTGTGTGTGTGCCTATAGCTGGGTGGGTTTGGGCTTTCTGTTTTTTTGGTGTGAGGGTTTGGTTGTTGTTGTTTTTTTTTTCCACAGACACACAGGCGATCATCTTAGTTTCTGCTAAGAAAACTGTTTCCAGCTAATTCCAATCATGAGATTAACTGTATCGATGGCTCATGGTATCCCTTGAGACTCCCACGTGCTCTGATACCTAAACAGGTTGAGAAACGTAAGAGTGAGGAGAGAATAAAAAAAGGAAGAGCCGGGCGGTGGTGGCGCACGCCTTTAATCCCAGCACTCGGGAGGCAGAGCCAGGCAGATCTCTGTGAGTTCGAGGCCAGCTTGGGCTACAGAGTGAATTCCAGGAAAAGGCGCAAAGCTACACAGAGAAACCCTGTCTCGAAAAACAAACAAACAAATAAACCAAAAAAAAAAAAAAAAAAAAAAGAATCCATTGGGGTTGGGGATTTAGCTCAGTGGTAGAGCGCTTGCCTAGCAAGTGCAAGGCCCTGGGTTCGGTCCTCAGCTCCAGAATAAAAAAGGAAGGTGGGCAGGGAACATGGCCTAGCTTTGAGGCAAATCAGGGGAAGAGGCTATGCACGTGGCCGGAAGGTGACAGCCAGAGAAGGGGACAAGGAGAAAGCAGCAGAAAGGAGGTGGTTACAATATTCTTCTGCTTCGTGACTGCAGGCCCAGCTCCTTGCAAGTTAACATGTCCTGGATCCTGCCCAGTGACTCTGGCTTCCGGAGGATCTGGGCCCGCAAAAGGCCCCAAGGGGAAGTCTGGCAGATCACTGTCCTGTCCCCTCCTGGCTGGCCAGGCAGGCCTCACATCCACACCAGGATCAGATGGCCCCTTGCCATGCCTCCAGGAACCTAGATAGACACTGAGGGGCGGTTTTCTCAGTGGGCAGTTCCTAGGTGGGAACCAACCCCAGCTGTTGCATGGTGTATACTGGGGCTGCCACTTCTGTCGCCTATCCTGAAAGGCTGAGAGCCCATCCTCCCTAGGTGTCCCCCAGGTGTCTCAAGGTCACTCCGGTTGCTGCACGATGTATCCATTCATCCAAGCCTTCGGCCTCACTGCCCTTCTTAGCCCAACGTGGCTGCCTGTGAGTCACACTCCCTGCCCTGAGGCTCCGGGCCTCTAGTTCTTTCCACGGCCACGCCCAGGTCTGAGAGGACTGTAGGTCTGGCTTACAGACCCCAGAGGATGCCCGGGCCAAGATTTGGGTTAGGGGTGCCCCATGGGGAGGAGTCCTTCCTGGCCTGAGCCTCTCCTACCTCCCCAGCAGCTGGGGGAGAACACAGCATTTCCAGAAAGGCCCGTAAGTACCAAAGGGAGGGAGAAGTTCTGTGTGTCCTATGGGATGTTGGGGAAGGGGACCCCTAACCCCTGGCTGAGGTCACATCCCTACCCCAAGGACAGCCCTGAAGCAGGTGTTGCTGAAGATCCTTATCCCTCTCCTCCGCTGACGGCAGAGCATTTTTAAGGCAAGCAGTCTATCTTGTAGGTCATGCCCTCAGCAGGCTGACCATCTTTACTCTTCTGCTGCCTGGAAACCAGGCTTACTCTTGGGGTGCCTCGGGGCAGAGGTGGGAGGAAAAAGTAGCCTGAGGGACTATTCAGTGCCCAGGAAATGCCCTTCATTTTCTACCCAGAGTGCCCAAGTGACAAACTTTTCAGGCAATGGGCATTCTATTCTTCTTCAAGAGCTTTCAGCCTCTTTCTGGGCCCAGCAGGACCACCCTGGAGCTGACTGAGCCAGGAACACAGACTCTCCAGGAGAGTAGGGACTGAATCTTACCCTCTATATCTTATGCAGACTCAACACATAACTGGGGACCCAGCTGCTGCCCCCAAATATTGATGACATTGAACTTCAAACTTCGTCATGATTCCCCTAGCTGTCTCTCCACTGGAGCCATCCATCCATCCCTGGAAAGGCCTTGTTTCCCAGTCAGGGCCTTGTGTCATCTGGAAGACTTGTCAGCTCATAGGGAACCGAGACCTCATGAATTCATAATTCAACCTGGCCAAGGTGTGCTTATGATGTCCTTGAAAGGGCACAATCCCATTGGGCACTGTGGGAAGGGCACCTGGCCTACGGAGACAGGGAGGCAGGAGGCAGGAGACCTAGTCAACCTGTTGCCACAACGGAAGCTGCCTCACATCCCTCAGGAGGATGCAGCACAGTACCAGGGTGTGACGACCAGAAGACAGACGGGATAGACTTTAGCCCTGTTCATCCTGTTACTTTTGATGCAGGGAACCACACAGACATCAACGCACAGTGGCCCAGCGACAAGGTCCTGCATGTGAGGCTGTCAGAAGATTCCAAGAGAAGGGAAGCAGGATGTCCCAGGGGTCAGGAAACGCATGGCTGAGTACGCTGTCCAACCCAAGTGCCCCAGGCCTCCTAAGCAGATGTGGTCCTGAGGCTGGAGCTTCCCAGAGTTGTGGAGTGTGAGCTGGAATAGGGAGTGGGAAGGGCAGAGAAAAGGGTGACCACCGAGGGGCAGATGCAGAACGGGCAGGTGGTGATGCTCAGTGGGGAACAAGGACTCTCTGGTCAAGGGGAAATGGGAGGAATCACGCGCAGAGCTAGCTAGAAGGCTGTCCTCTACTAGAAAAAAAAAGTGGCCTCCTTCTGGGCTCTGCCAGGCTGTGCTGAGCATTTCCCATATGTTAATTCATTTAATCATCATTAAAGTCAGGACACTGATCTTCTGCCTAGTTTATAGGGAAGCTAGGCAAGTTGTGTAAGGTCACACAGCCAATGAGAAACAGAGACGGGTAGACACTGATGTATAATGCTGTGTGAATCTGCTTTGCATCTGAGGTATAGAAGACCTGGTCTGGACCTTATCTTATAGAACTCAGCGTAAAAGAGAAGCCTTGAAGAGGTGTTGTGCCAACCCCCCTCACACACACACCCCAGGAACTAATAAGAAGATAGGTCCTTTAGCTGCTCCTGTTGTCCACACGGTCCGGGGATGCCCCCTCCCTTCTCCTTCCCACTGGCAGCTCTTCCAGATTGCCAGGAACCTTTAGAAGCGAGGCACGAGGCCAAGCCATCCCAGCATTCTTGTTACTGCAAAGGAAGAAAGAAAGACGAGGCAGAAAAACAGGAGGATGAAGGGAGGGACAGAAGACAAGCAGGCAAGCAGGCTGTCCCTGGACAAAACCCTGCCTGTGTCTGTTCAAAGCTCAGCCCCCTTTTGAGGATCCTCCCCTGCAACTGGCCTGAAAAATCCACTCAGGACACACAGAATGCACGGCGCGGGGGGGGGGGGGGGGGTGTGTGAACAGAAAGTGGGTTCACACCGGAGCTTGTTTAGTTTGGACTGTCTTTTGGGAGATGAGACGGTGGGAGATGTGGGAGCAGTTCTCTCTTAAGATGGGTTGTCACAGGGCAGACAAGTGGGAATGCTGAACTCAAGGATCAAAGGTGTGGACAGCCATGTTGCTGGAGACCTGCTCGAGACCTGGGCCTCCCTGGGCTGCTGGCACAGGCCATCTGCTTACGCTGTAGGAAGGTCACTGCTCTCAGATCCCCGGACAGGAAACCAGATGAGCTGAGGTCAGGCTGTAATGAGATCCGTCTGAGAGCATTTCCTCCTCTGGCTATCTGCTGTCCCAGCCTGGGTGGCTGAGGTGAGCCATGGTCCTCTCTGGGAGGCACAATTCTCCCTCCAGACTCCATTTGGATCAAACACAGTGGTTCTCCCTTAAGGCGGTTTTGATTCCTGCAGTTTCATTGATTGCTGACTGCAACTACAAAGATCAACCATAGTCTGGAAATATTAAGTGGTGAATTCCAGAAATAACGCCTAAGTTTTAAATCCCATGAACCTTTCATCACCTGTTCTGTACTTTGCCAGAATGTGAGTTGTCCTTCTGTGCAGTGTATACACACTCTATATGCTACCTTCCAGTAAGCCATTTAGTACCTGTTTCAGTCGCCGGGTTTCCTATCATGGTGTCACAGTGTTTGTGTTTAAATGACCCTTGTTTTACTTAATCCTGGCCATGGAGTATAAGGGTGTGTGCTGGCAATGCCATTGTGCCAAAGAGAAGCCATAAGGACAGGGAGATGTCTCTGTCAGTAAAATGCTCACCACACAAGTGTGAGATCCTCAGATCCCATGTAAAAAAAGCCAGGTAAGGTAATCCCAATACTGAGGGTGCAGAGACAGACAGGAAGGTCACTGGGGCTTACTGGGCAGCCAGCCTGGTCAAATGGGTAAGCCCTGTGTCCCAGTGAGAGACTCTGTCTCAAAAAACAAGGAGGACAACTCCTGAGATGTGACAGTCAAGGTTGTCCTCTGGTTTCTACAAATATAAGCACATATGTATACACGTACCCCCAGACACACACATACACAAAAATATAGAAGGGAGAAGCCGTAGATGCTATTGAGTGAAACTCGAACATTCTTGATTTAATAGTTGCTAGGATCTACAAGGCATCTATGCATGAGATTACAAAGAGGGAAAAAAATATTAGCACTAATGTTTTTGTTGCATCTCAGACTGCAAAAGGCATAGCCATCTTTCTCCAAGGAAGGGGCCCTGGAAGGGTGCAGCCTCACTGGTGACTCAGATCCAGATTCCTACAAGTAGCTCTGATGTAACCCAGCACACATGGGTGGACAAGGGAGGCAGTGGTCAGAGCTGAGGCGCCAGGGTGAGAGCTCTGTGTGGGCAATCGGCTGGGAGCTCCAGAGGTTTTGATTTATAATCTTTGTTTTGCAAGGCTCGGGGATTTTTTCCCTTCAAGAAGCACTCAACTTCCTTGAATTTTAGACCTTTCACAAATATTTTTTTAGGAGAAATGAGAAGAAGAAAAGCCACCACCAAATGCCTGCTGCAGCTATTCACTTCCACCATGAATCAGAAACACAAAACCACAGCTCTGTGGCTCACAGGGGAACTATGCATTTTCACAGTTCATTACTGGGAGTCATTTAGCCCTGTCAGTGTCATCAGCAGACAGACAGGTGGACACACACGCACACACGGACATCCCTCTAGGTCTTGAAGGCAAGAATCCTGGGTTCGCATACCTCCCATTCTCTCTTTCTTATCCATTTCTAAGAAATTACCCGGTTCGGCTTAGGTCTCTCCCTTAGGCACTCCCTCGAGGTGGAGTTCACGTGTGTGTGTGTGTGTGTGTGTGTGTGTGTGTGTGTGTGTGTACACGTGTGCATCAGATGGGAAAGAGTGCTGATCCCGTGAATGCCACACATAGAAACAAGTATATATTTTAGAATCTTTTTTCCCTCTCTTTCTCTGTTATTCTAACACCACTGGACTTTGCTGAAGCAATTTTCACCTGGGAAGCGCTCACTGGTTTTTCTGGCAGTGCCCAGTGAACTAACTGATGGCAGATTTACAGATTGAGTAGCTGGAAAAACTACTGGGCCCATAAATCAGAAACTTCCTCCACATGCCTGGCAAGGGGTGAAACCTGATATAGATGTGAAAGCCTTGAGCTCTAAAGGAGAAGTCTTGGAGCCTGGGAAACCACCAGGACTATGGAGACACCAACCCCCTGCCGCTCTCCACCCAGGCCCTGGTCTCTCTCTCTCTCTCTCTCTCTCTCTCTCTCTCTCTCTCTCTCTCTCTCTCTCTCTCACACACACACACACACACACACACACACACACACACACACGTGCTCCCTGAGGGCTTTGCCCACCTTTCCTCTCCTCTTGCCTCTTTGATCCTTAGCCTCTTCCTTCCAAATGAAAGTCCTCGAGGCCTTAAGTCCACCAAGTGCAAGTGTGTTTCGAGGTAACGCGGGTTGCCCTCCGTTTCCTCACTGTGGAGAGGCAGAACAGCCTGCCCACAGGACACTGTGAGGCGGCTCCGTGTGTCCGAGGCTCTTCTACCTGCCTGGGTGGCCCCCTGACATCCCTCTCAGGTCACACTAGGTCCTGGGAGGCTTCCTCACTCTATGCTACCCATTGGGGACTTCCAGGAAGCGATCAGAGGAGGAAAGTAAACGGAGGTCCCATCCTCTCACAGCCTCCAGACAAGCACTGTAGGCTGGCCCCTGAGGCAGCCTCGTCCTGCAGCTGTGCTACTCTGGGTCCTAGCAACTGCTTCTCGTCCCTTAAAAGGAGACTTGATGTTGCTACCCAGTTCCACACCCTCTCATTTTCCCTCCCCCACCCACACCTTGTTAAACAGACCCTTTATTAAACTGCCCCACAGAGCTCCCTCGGTTCTCCAGATCCAAACAAGAAACACTCCTCACTGTGGAGTACTGCACCCTGAACTGTGTGACACAGCACTTTCTCCTAGGTCTGTCATCATTCAACCCATAGCCCCGTGCGGTCAAGCATGAGCCTCAGAGAAGCGAAAAAATACCTCCCACATCCCACAGCTGGCGGGCAGAACCATATGAAACTGTGGTCTGTCTGACTTAGGAGCCGCACTCTCAACCCCTGTGCCTTCTTGTCCCCAGTTTTGGGTTAGGTGGAACCCATAAAGCACCCCAGCTTCCTCATTAAGACTCCAATGGAGGTTAGATTAAAACAACAACCATACTACATTCGAAAGACCCACAGTCTAAATTCTGCATTACCACAACCCTAAGGTTCAACCCTTATCCTAATACCACACTGAAGGCATAATGCCAAGCTCACTGTAACCAGCACACTACCGTTAAACTGAAATAACATCACCCTAACCACAACCCTAGTCCTCCTAATCTTAGCCTGAACATCCCCCACCTTAGCCGGAAATCTAGACCCACTATTAAAGTGCAAGGAACTCTGGGGACCCTCTCTCGTCTTTGCTCCCAGGAGTTGCCTAACTTGCCCTCATTTATACTCCAAGGGTACAATTGATTAAACAACATTTGTACGACATCTACTCCCTACCTAACACTAAGCTGGAGACTTTCATGCAGGAATCACAAGGAGGGTCAACAGTGGGGGTACAGTGAGTCTTGGTGGTGGTGGTGGTGTGGTGGTGGTGGTAGTGTGGTGGTGGTGGTGGTGGTGGTGGTGGTGGTGGTGGTGGTCGTGGTATGGTGGTGGTGGTGGTGTGGTGGTGGTGGTGGTGGTGGTGGTGTGGTGGTGGTGGTGGTGTGGTGGTGGTGGTGGTGTGGTGGTGGTGGTGGTGGTGGTGGTGGTGGTGGTGGTGGTGGTGGTGCAGGCTGTAGGCCAGTAGGAGGCCAATAGCTTGACTCTCAGCATTTGTAAAGGGCTGGGACTGGGCCTTGAAGAACCCTTGCAGTAGTTTGCGACTAGACTCTACAATCTGTGTGTTAGAGGCTTGATCCCCAGGGTGGTGCTATTTGGAGTTGGTAGGATTTTTAGGAAAGGGTAGGGGGTGAGGGACTAGTGGGCGGCCCTTCAGTCACGGGTGGGAAGGGATACAGCATCAAGGGGGATCTTCCTCTTCATCTTCTGCTTCCTGGCCATGAAATGACCATGCTTCACCACACTCTCTCTGGCTTGGCAGCCAGAGGTCTGAAGCAGTGGATCTGCTCCATGTTGGACCAGAATTTACAAAACTATGAGTCAAAAATAAACCATTTCTTCTTATAAGTTAACCACCTCGGGTATTTTGTTATAGTGATGGAGAGTTAAAACCAAAGCTATGCCGGAGACCTGATAGTCCTCAGCTCTGAGAGGTCTTAGAAAGGAGAAATACCCAGATTGCATCAGGGATTTGGGAGTCTCCTTGGACTAGATGTCCTCATTTGGACTTACAAGTGGGAAAAGGAAGAGGGGATTATGGGAAGTATAATTTGACTGTCTGCTCCCTGAGGGTAGCAGATGGATTCTGGGAGACTCCTGGTCATTGCTCTTCTGAGCAAGCTGAGGCTTGCCTCAGCAACCTAGACACGTGTGCTCTGGGTTAGGTATAGCAGGAGGAGATCCCTTCCATCGTTCTCAAAACTGTTCCCTGAACCTCAACCCAGTCAAAACTGGATCACATGACCTGGAGTACATCTGGGTTTCACTGTGTAGTTCTGGCTGATCTGGAACTCTCTATGTAAACCAAGTTGGCCTGGAACTCACAGAGATCCACCTGCCTCTGTCTCCGGAGTGCTGAGATTAAAGGTGTGCACCACCCGACAAGCCCAGTCTTTTTATATTTTACACAAGTGCACCCCAAGGCCAGTTCTGCCCTGCCCAGGGCTGGACTCTGTAAGTCTCAGATATCTCTGTTTGCTGGCTAGATGCTAACATGACAGAGGGCCAGAAATCCTTCCCCATTCAGGGAGCCCAGAGAGAAACTCGGGGGTCAAGTCCAGCTGAAGAAGACTAGCTTGAAGCAGCATGCTTTGCGGGGGAAATGGGAGACAGTGGCTTCCCTTCTCACCTCTCCTGGGAAGAAGCCAAAACTAGAACCACATATCAGTTGCATTGGGCCACAGGCTGTACAACTGTGCCAGGCTAGAGCAGTGTTTCCAACCACCCGGTCACTAGGGAGGGGGTAGAGGGTCAAAGGACCCCCTGTAAACCTTCAGCTGGCCTTTCTACACTTAGACAACTGCCTCTGCTAACAGCAAGGAAGTTCTCAGCTGAAATTAGAGAGAGAGAGAGAGAGAGAGAGAGAGAGAGAGAGAGAGAGAGATCTTTTCCAGAGCAGTAAGTCGTTGTACCTGGGAAAATAAACCCTTTCCACTGACTTATCTTCTCTCATGTGTGTGTCTCTGTCTCTGTCTCTCTCTGTCTCTGTCTGTCTCTGTCTCTGTCTGTCTCTGTCTCTGTCTGTCTCTGTCTCTCTCTGTCTCTCCCAATGTTTTTCTCTTCTCTACTCAAGTCCTTGTGGCTTATGGCTACCACACTAAACACTGGAGTCAGATACCACACAAAGCTCCCTACCCAGCTTGTCTCGTTTCATCCCCCTGGCGATCCTACCAGACGGAGACTATTGGCTCTGAGAGATTAGGATGTGTACCTAATGTCACACAGATGGTGAGTGTAAATTCAGAACAAGGGTCAAGGCTTATCTGAATCCCAAATCCAGGCACGAGCACCCAGGACACGGAAATGTGGTCTATAGACCAGCACATCAGCTAACATCACCTGGGACCACGTAAGAGACGCTCCCTGCTGCAGACTGTGGAATCAAAAGCCGTGTATTGACAGGTTCCCAGAGGTCAGCTTTGAGGTTAGATCCTTGTCCAAAGCCGTTTCCCATAGCCCACGTGTCTCCTGTAACCAGCCCCATCTCCTGAAGCCCTTGCTCAGTTGGTACGCAGGTGGGCAGGCCCCCTGCCCAGCCAGGGACAGCAAGGCACATTGGTCTCCATGGACATCCTGCCTGCTGCTGTGACTTTCCAGGACCCTCCCTCTCATCTACCTTTAAGTGTGCATCTAAATGGTGCACACGTCCTAGCCTCTGCCTAGTGCTCTTCTGAAAGGGCTTTGGCCGTCACAGTTCCTGAAGGGTTGTCCCTCCCCAGACATCTCACCCTCCCTCCTACTCCTCGAATGTCCTCTGGGTCATGTCACTCCTTTGTCTGGACAGGCAGAGCCTTGTCCAAACTGCTATCAGGACAGAGGCCAGCAGCTGCTTGAGAAACCTGGCCCGGCTCACAGGAAATGTTTAGCACTACCAGGCATGCGGGATTTGGCCTCTCAAAGCAAAACACAGCTGGGTGGACAGCAGCCGGCAGTGGGGTGCTGAGACATGCCCAGATTTCATGCATGGAAGCCTCAGGGCAGAAGGGGACGGGACTGGCCTAGAGGACGCAGTGCGTTAAGGACACCACAGTATCATCTGGCCTGAAAGCCTGTGGAAGTTGAGGATGGCCCCACGGTGGACCAAAGACTTCACTCAGCCTTTAGCTTCTGATGGTTCCTACACCAAGGACAATATCTCTAGGATACAAACCACACACACAACCTAGACTTCTCACCTTGCATCATTCATTTACAAATCGACTGAGCACCTTTACTGTGTCAGGCATGGTGTTAGATGTCAGGGGCAATGCATTCATGCACAAGCAGGAACAAGCAGCCTTACTCTCTGAGTGGTCCCACTTCAAGGAACAATGAACGGCCTATCTGGAGGAAATGTGAAAGTGATATAGAGGGAAACATGGTCCTCAAGCTGGCATTTGGCATGTGCCCTCATGTAGGCCTATCTGCTTGGGGCTCACAACCGATAACAACCAGTGCAAGGGCCAGGCCCCGCCCACCAGCTCAGAGCCAATCCCAGGCCCTCTGTATTGTGCACCCAGACCCTTGGCTCTGCCCTAACATCTGCAGGCCTTGGCCATAGATGACTATTGGGTTTTGATCTGGAGCTCCCTAAGCCTCAACTTGAGCTCACCTATCATTTCTCCCTGTTTCTGGCTGCCCTTGGAAAGTACATATCTGGGTGCTCAGCCCCCCAACTCTCCTAAGCATGCCTTGCTACCCCAGAGTAGCCTGCCTGGGGCTCCCGCTTTCAGTTGCTGGGTAGCTCCGGCCTCTCCTTCCTCCTCTTCCTGCTACTCAGCAGGTCTCTCTCGACCTTTCCGGCGAAGGACCTGACCTCAGCAGTCAGCCTTCCCCTCCTCCTGGTTCTCTTGGCTCTGAGAGGGCAAATCTGTTTTCCCCTTAGTTCAGCAAGACAAGCTGGGCTGCAACATTTCCGAAAGAACTTCCTAAGTAGATGCGAATGGAAAAACCAACCTAGACAGCTCAACGCAAACAGCCTCCTAGAAAGGGACCAGTTTACAAAGTTCAGATTTCCCGTCCTAAGCGAGAAAAAGGTCTAGCCAGATTTGGGGTGGGGGAGAGGGCAAGCAGGGATCGCTGCCCGTCGACTCCCTTTGCTGATTTTAGACTATTCACTTTCCCCACATGTGCCTCCTCCTCCCTCGAAGAGGAGAAGTTTGGTGGTGAGTGAACAGAATGGAGTTTCTTTATTCTAGTGAAGGAACATATCAACACCATAGAGAACACTGGAGGAGGGGGAAGAAGGGAGAGGGGATGGAGGAGGGGATAGGGGTAAGGATAAAGGGGGGATCTGTAAAGAGCTGATACACGAGCTCAGTGCTGTTCCGAGCACATATAGCCACTCATTTAATCCTGACAAATCCGTGACATAATAGTTAGGTTTGTTGCCTCCTTACTGATGAGCGACTGTCCCACCCCCAGAAGGAGACTTACCTGGCTGCTGCTGGTGGTGGTGCTGGCAGCTGTATTCTGGTCACAAGACTTCCTCTGGCTTCGCTGTTCCTGTGAGGGCTGGGTGCCCCCGCCACTGAGCGTCTCGGCACAGGCCTGGCATTCTGGGGGTCAAATTCCTCCTCAGGGATGACTTCTTCACAGCGTGCCCCACGGAAGCCAGAACGGCAGACACAGAGCTGGGGCCTGCTGCAGGAGCCCCGGTTCTGACAGGGAGGCTGGCACACAGCTAAGGAAACAGGAAGAGAACAATGACAGCAGAGCCAGGGACCATAAGGCCGTGGGCCACCCACCAGTCTTACATCCTAGGGGCCTCTGCCCCAGGGAGAGGACCTGGCCCGGCTGCTCACAGACATGGAAAGCCCAACAGAAGGCTTCTGGGACCATTTCTCTCCCTGCTACCCACAGGTCTCCAGGATGAGTATGGCTTTGAGTTTTGGACAAGAATTATTTGTGGAGTGGGCTCTCAGCACACCACCAGAAGGGCCCCTGAAGGGAGAAGGACCACCTGGCATCCTATTTATGCTTAGATGCCCACTCCTATTGGGCTACAGAAACACCAAGTACAGACTTTTTTTCTTGTCTTCTAGTAGGTTCAGAACTTAACAATAAAGATTGTTACTGAGTAAATTATCAATAAATATTGAATGAATGAATGAATGAATGAATGAATGAATGTCTTTATAGGAAAGGTTTGGCATTAGTCTAAAAGTCAAATGTCTGTTGTTTGCCTGTTTGTTACGAGCTATACAACCTAGACCTCACTGAGCCTATTTTCTGGAGAATCACCAGGGTGGGCTGAGGAGGCTAGGAGAATCTAAGGGCCCCTAAGATATCACCCCCAATCCGTCTGTATCCTCTGATAAGCCCGCTCTTTATCTCCAACTCAGTAAGACAGAATTCTGGCTTGGGCATTGGGATGATTCTGCCCAGTGGGTCCTAATGCAGACTACAGACAGGGTGGAGGCTGAAACTAGGTGTTTTCCTGTAAGCTGGTTCTCAACCTGGGGGTCAAACGACCCTTTCAGAGGGGTCGCCTAAGACCATCCTGCATATCAGATATTTATATTATGATTCATAACAGTAGCAAAATTATAGTAGCAAAGAAAATAATTTTATGGTTTATGGTTGAGTGTCACTACAACATAAAGGGTTGAAATGTTAGGAAGGTTGAGAACCCCTGCTCTAAGCCTTCATTACGAGCAGCTGCTAACCCTTTAGGGCATGACTTCTCTCTTCACTGGCCTTTCCCACCTTACAAAGGCCAAAGACAAACCCAATGATCTGCAGCCACCCAGGATCCCCTGCTGAGGTCCCCATTGGGATACAAAGCCAAGCCACTTTCTCCAGGACCTCCGTGGAGAACAGGTGTGAGCCCGTGATCTAGGTCACTCCGGGCATTCTAAAACAAGGTCTCATGCACCTGCCTTTCATTCACGCAGGAAGTAGTTGCGGAAACCCTACTGAGGGCCCCACCATGAAGACTAAATCATCTTTCACATGGCGTCTGCACTCCAGTGAGGGAGAAGCCGGAAGCAAGAGAACAACAGTATGACGTAGCGTCAGGCGGACAGAAGGGTGACGCGGTGTTCCAGGCCATTCAGCTGAAGTAGCCCAACACTTCACTGAAGAGGGAGGAGTACCAGTGGGAGTGAACTGGAAAGATTTGAGCAGACTTCCAGAGGCAAGCACACAGTCCTGGAGCCTAGAAGGAATGCGGCATGCTGGGGGAGGTGCAAGGGGTCCATGGAGGTTACAGGCTGGTGGGGGTGAAGGGAGTAGGCAAGGTCATTCAAGGTGGGGGAGGAAACAGAGACCTTGTTGCCTCAGTCATTCTAAGTACATTTTAGAAACCACCAGACGCATGGCTACTCAGACCACACGCCTCGGGGAAGGGGTTCACGGGAAATCCCTCTGAAAGGAATTCCATATTCCAACCACAGGCCAGTTTAGATGAAACTCTGTGATGGTATATTTTGGTTGTTAGCTTGACTGGATCTGGCCAAATATAAGGAGGTCCACTGCTACCATCTAGGTAAGTCTCCTCCTGGGTTAGAGGGAGATAAACTACGGAGCACATTTGTAAGACATTTTCTTGATCCAGTTATTTGAAGCGAGAAGACCTGAAATGTGGGTGGCGTCTTCCAGCGGCAGCCGGATATAAGGAGGCCAAGGGAAAGCTTGGTTCTTTGCCTGCTTGCCTTCTGTTGTCTTGCTGGCAGGTTCATCTACCCTGCCGTGTCTTGAGCTCATCTACTCTGCTGCTGCTCCCAGTTCTTCACGGGAATCAGAAGCCAGTGTGGACTGAAGACCTGTGGTTCTCCAGGAACCCTCCAGACCTTCACTGCTGGATGGGGACCACTGAGGCACCCAGCCTCGTGGACTGAGCTGCTACTGGGTTGTCAATCTCTTCAGTGTGAAGATAGCTGTTGTTAAACTACCCCAACAGTATCCTGCAAGCTAATTTAATAAAGCCTTTTAATATATGTTCATTCTATTGGTGCTGTTCTCCCAGAGAACCCTGGCTAATATACTCTCCAAAATTCGCATCCATGCCATCTCCCTTTGGGAACCTTCAGCTTCTTTATCCCCACTGAGGACCTCCTAACTCCGACCTCTTGAACACCACTTGAAGTCAACCCTCTGTGGCTGAACTTGCTTTCTGGCTTCCTACCTGGCCACCTGCCTAAGAGCTACCATTCCCTCAAAGTCACCACCCCATCCCCGATGACCCATCTTTCAGTGGCTGCCTCCCTCCTCTTTTGAACAAAAAGCAAAAGCACTTCCTGAGCATGCCTCTGACTGAGCTCGTCTGCGGATGGGTTTCTCGGTTTCTCGTGTGGTGTCTCAGTATCCCCATCGACACAGTTAACCCTTAGGAAGGCAGTGACCTTTAGCTCTCGTCCACGGATGGGTTTCTCGTGTGGTGTCTCAGTATCCCCATCGACACAGTTAACCCTTAGGAAGGCAGTGACCTTTAGCTCTCGTCCACGGATGGGTTTCTTGTGTGGTGTCTCAGTATCCCCATCGACACAGTTAACCCTTAGGAAGGCAGTGACCTTTAGCTCCTAGCATACAATAGCACAACTATCTTCTTTACTCTGGCAGTTACTCTCCAGTGGGTGCTGACAATACAGAACCTCTTTTAATCCTCTCCACAATCCTTTGCAGCAGGTATGATTACAATTTCTATTTTACCCATAATGGCTGTGAAAGTCAAGGAGGTTCAGAGGCTTGCCTAAGGTCACCGAGCTAGATAACGGAGCCAGCATTCAGTCTTTGACTAAACAGCCCACCCTTACTCTTACCCACCACCTCCCAGTATGACCTGCATGGCTCTTTTTCCTACAACCTCTGAGCCCTGGCTTGGAACATGATGAGACAAAAAGGATGTATTGGCTTCAAATTATGCACCAAGGGGGCCATTGGAAGGGAGCCCAGCCCCGGGGAAGATGCACATCCCAGGTTGGCCCTGGTAGGTAATGAAGGCTCCAGGCCCATTTGTCCTTCTAAAGAAAAGCCACGCGATAAATTTCAAATTTTGAGGGAAGATGTGTGCCAGCTCATGCATCTGCATTGGTAAGTATTCTTTTCAATGTACTCACAAGGTCAGCGACACTCATACAGAAAGGACGCACAGGTCCAGGGGGCAAGTGTTTTGTTGGCCAGAGCCTCTAACTCGGGCTGGTTAGAGTGATGGTTAGGGAAGGTTTCCTAGAGTAAGTGATGCTGACCAACCATTCAAAGGATGAGATGATTGGAAAGCCTGCCCATCAAGGTATTCAAGGGCCAGGTACCCAATCAATAGGTAGTTAGGGGAGTAACAGGAAGACAGCTGAAGGACTCTAACCATGAACTAGATCCAAGGTATCTTCTTTGGTGCCTCGGTGCCCCTTTCTTTTTTTTTTTTTTTTTTTTTTTTTTAAAGATTATTTATTTATTTACTATGTATACAATGTTCTGCCTGCATGTATGCCTGCACGCCAGAAGAGGGCACCAGATCTCATTATAGATGGTTGTGAGCCACCATGTGGTTGCTGGGAATTGAACTCAGGACCTCTGGAAGAACAGCCAGTGCTCTTAACCTCTGAGCCATCTCTCCAGCCCCTCGGTGCCCCTTTCTAACAGATCCCTGGTCCCCATGTAAGCAGGTAATTCCAGAGAATTATAAGTCAAACCCTTCCCCAAACACAAAATGCCACCCCAAGATCTTAGCCAATGCCTAAGACATCCTTCCACCTCTCCAAATATAACTAGCTACCACCTGCCCACCTGCCCAGGCCCCTGTATGCTGAGGACAGTTTAGCAGGCAAATGCTGAGGAAGGCAGATATGCCCTGGGCACATCGTGAACCTGGTTTTCTTTTAGGAATGGAGAAGCCACGTGGGCCCACACCTCTCCTCCAGCAGGGACCCCAAACCTAGCATGCATGAAAGGAGGGTCATATAGCTCCCACCTTTGAGCAAATGATGCTTGCATCAAAGGTGGGCTGGATTTTGTGTTTGTTTGTTTTTGACTTTTTTGTTCTTTTTTTTTTTTAATTTTATGTGCATTGGTGTTTTGCCTTCATGTACGTCTAGGTGAGGTTGTCAGATCCCCTGGAACTGGAATTATAGACAGCTGTGAGCCATGATGTGGGTGTTGGGAATTGAACCCAGGTCCTCTGGAAGAGCAGTCAGTGCTCTTAGCCGCCGAGCCATCTCTCCAGCATCCCCCCCCCCCCCCCCGCCCCAAGGTGGCTTTTGATGTAAGATGGCCTCGATTCTCCCCCTCCCCTCCTAAGCCTCAAGGATGACCCATCCTTGATGTTAACAATAACGTCTTTCACTCTCTGGAAATCTGAGACTCCCAGCCCTGCAAGCTAAGCCCCTGTGCCTTTTCCCACCGCTCGTTTCTGGGGTTCTGCCTTCTCCCACAAGGCTGCCAACTTCTGTGAACACTCTCTTGACCAGTACTGAGGGTCTGGAGATCGGTGAGAGCAGCTACACACAGAGGAAACCCCATCTGGTGGGGCTCCTGACATTTCTGGAAGGTCTTTTCTCAACAAGGAATCCCATTCTGTGGAGGACTTCGGTTGGTCCAATGGACGGCTCACAGGGAATGAGTGGTCAGGAGGGAAACTGGATATATCATTTTCTCTGTCTATTATCTCACCATAAATAAAAGTCTTGAGACTTCCAGCTGTGTTGATAGATAAACACCCTCCTGGGAAGGTGACCTTTCCCCGTTTGCTGAGGCAGACCGTCCGTGTGTCGGGAGGGTCTGAGGTTTTGAACCAGCTCTTACCAGCTTCCTAGCAGCCCGTCTTATATGGTTCCCATTGGTCACGTGACACACGAAAGTGTCTAATTTGCTCTGAGCCAATCACGTGTATTATGAGACTGAATCATGGACTCTTTTCTTCCCTACAAAGGCACCGCTAAATGTCTCACATGGGGGCTCCCATCAGCTGTCTAAGAAAAGGAAAATTCCGGCAGTTTTTATTTTCATTTATGTTCAGTGTGTGTGTCTACAGTACGGACGGGATGCAAGCATAGAGGACAAAGGGCAACTTTGCAGAGTTCCTTCTACCGTTTTCTTGGGTTCTGGGGATCAACAGGTCATCAGGCTTGGGTGGCAAGTGTCCAGCCTGGGAGCGGTCTCTCAGGTGGTTTTTTGATTTTGTACCGATGCATAAAATCTAGTGACACTGTGAGAGCTGGGGGGCAAGAAGGACTGTGCTTGAAGGAGACTTATGGAAACAAGTGAGCCCAGATCTCAAAACAGATCAGAAGCAAACTGGCCATCTCAGAATTGCTGGTGTCAGGGGCTTTCTACAAGCAGCAGAATAATGCACCTGAGGAGAGGCAGCTCCAGGCAGGGCTGTGACATCTGAAGAGAGAAAATTCCAACCTTGGTGAACTTTTGTTTTTCCCCCTCAGACAGGGTTTCTCTGTATAACAGCTCTGGCTGTCCTGGAACTCACTCTGTAGACCTCGAACTCAGAGATCTGTCTACCTCTGACTCTCGAGTGCTGGGATTAAAGGCATGTACCACCATCATCTGGCGGTGGACTTTTATACCCACCTCAAACACCCTATTTTTCTTATTGAGGAGAGATTACACTTTGCATTGAAGAAATTAACTCCGTGGGCGTTCTAAGGTTCTGATGGGTCTTTGGTTGGTTACTGGTGGAGATTCTCAGCACTGGCTGCGGTGTCTCGCCAGCCCTCTGCAGGCTGATTCACTAGAAGGTGCACACCAAGCCTCTCCTTATCGGCAGACAGCACCTTGTGTAGCCGGAGGTTGTGCTGTTCCCCAGCCATTCGTAATGTGGACTCTTCTGGAACCCTGGCTTTTCCACCCTCCCCTGGCACTCTTCTTCACCCAAAATTAGAGACGTGGAGAGTTCGGCTCCACAGAGTTAGCAGGATATGCCAAAGGAGGAGAAGAAACGCAAACTCCCGAAATTGCTTTGAAAGCAGGAAATGGGCAGAAGCACTGTTCCCAGACACCCTCACCTTTTTGGCTGGGCCCCCACTACCTCCACTCAGCTCCAAAAGTTGAGCAAAGGTATACTCCGACTTTCCACACAGAACACATACTTTTGGGAGGAGACCAAACTCAGGCCTGGGGGAAGGTTCTAGAAACAGTGCCCACTGTGTAAACAGATGCTACCCTCCCTGTTCAGATCCATGATGATCAGCCTCTTGTTAGCAGGGAGGTCAGGAGGTGAGGGGTCAGAAGGATATGGTCTGAGCCAGCTCAGCCACCCCTGACCGTGTGACCTTGCTACTTCTCGACTCTCTGAGATGCCTCACTCCACACTCTGTCTTGCTCAGGAAAGAGGCTGCTGATTTCCCCTCTCTACAGATCCTGGCAGAGGATACCTCCTGCGCGTTCTGAAACTGCCCATCCAGTATGATTCAGCACTGTAGCCACAAGTTGTTTGTGGTTATTGAAGTGCAAATGGGTTGGATTGAGATGTCATACAATTTTAAAACACAGTTCCTCCTTCTCATCAGCCACGGCTCAAGTGTTTACTAGTCACATGTGGCTTGTGGTGACCATGTTGGAACGGGAAATATAGAACATTTCCATCATACCGAACGTTCCAGTAGTTCACACACCAAGCTAAAAGACAGCAAAGGGTGGGGGTAAGATGGCTTCTGAATGTCTTAGCCACGCCCCATTCCCCTCAGCCAGGCCAATGTGCAGAAAGGACAACAGGACAGACAGACGGCCCCTTCTGTCTCTCCAGATAAGATTTGTCATCACTTCTTTCTTCTGGGTCCCAGAGACACCGTCCTTCCTGTCTCTCTACAACCTGTGAGCTGAGGCCCTGGCTTTAAGACACCCTCCCCCGACCCCAGCTTCTTCTATATTCTGCCTCCAGGGACCAAACAACCTGTCTCCTGTGCTAGGGATCTCTCTCTCTCTCACGCCAAAGCCTTTACAGATCTGACAGTTTCCAACCATCCACAACACTTGCCCCAGGCTCTCCCTGGGCACCTCACCTTTAGAATGTGTTTATGAGGGGGACAGCACCTTGGCCCTAGAGCAAAAGACCCTAAGAATCTCTGGCTCACACACCCCAGAACCTTCTGTGGTCTCCTCCTTTCCACTGAAAGCCCATGAGGAGGGCATTACCTGTCAGAACCTTGGGCCTGGGCCTCCAGGCTATGGAGAAGTCAGGGCCCTAGGACCCATGGCTTCGCTCCGCTCCCACCACAGCTGTGCTGGGCCACGGCTCTCGGGACTTCTGCAAACAGTACCGGGGCTCAGCGGCCCGCCAAGCACAGGGCTCCAAAATAGCAGTTGTATTCACATAAAAGCCTCTAATGAGAGAAAGATGCCATTTTTGGCCCCTTGCACACTCTCTGCAGACGCTGTCTGGCAGGCCAAGTGGGCCTCTACTGTTTGGCGGCCGGAGGGGAGGAAGGGAAGGTGTGAGTCAGACTTTGGCCCCAGCCTCTAGGCCTGGACTGCCCTGTTAATTGCTTTAACAAATGCTGAGATGCTGGGCCACTTGGAGGCTGAGGGCCAGGGACTGGGGCAGAAAGCAACCCCAGTTCCCACCAGCCACAGCAGGCACACGGAAGGAGATTTCAGGGTATATCCATCCTGCAACCTTGACTTAGCTGTGAGAAGCCTTGGTGGTTTCGGTCCCAGCAGGGGCCCCCGGAGATGAGGAACAGGACAAGCACCATCAGGGATGAGCCTGTGACAAGCCTCTTCCTGGAAAGCAGCAGCAAGGGTATAAAAGACAGTTCTATGGTTGACATGTAGCCATCTGCCCCTGGTACCCCCAGCTCACGGCAGAGCATAGAGGAAAGTGTTACCTTGCCATCATAGACTGTGTGAATCCTAACCATGTGGATGCAGGCGCCATTACCACTGGCAGACTGTGTCCTTATCTAGAACATGGCTGTGCATCTACTATTTAATTGCTACCTAGAATGGTACAGAAGATAAACTCTGTCCATTCCTTCATGGAACTTCCAAAGTAACCAGAAGGGTATCAGAAAACACACAACAATGGAACAGAAGGCCGGAAGTGGGGATGTGAAGATATGGAGGCAACAGTTAGGGGGCCAAGATCCAGAGAAAACAAGACTGATGAGGAGCAAGTATAAGCAGAGTGGTTGGAGGCTGCCTCTCTGAGGAGGGGAAGCATGATGCAGAGACCGGAAAGATAACAAGAGAGGCCAGGCACACAGGCAGCGAGTGGAGGCAGAGCCCCCGGGGGGGGGGGGGGGGGCGGCGTTGACCATAGACTAGAGGAGGCACATTCCCAGCAGCCAGGCTAGATTAGGTGAGTCAGGGTAAGGGCTAAGAGCCAGGCTGGAAGGGACACTGTTTTGGGGACCCCCACAGCAGAAGGCAAGCTGGTGCATTAAGGGGTAACAGAAAGAACAGCCCGTAGACTCCTGCAGCTATCCAGAGTAGATCGCCACGGACCCCCGAGACCAGAGAGGCATCGCAGGAGGAAGCGAGGCACAGACAGCCCTCATGGGACTTGGGAAGAGAAAACAAGCAGAGCTTGGCAAGGAATGATGACAAAGCATGAGGAAGAAGGAGGTGTCCCATGTGGCCCTAGCTATCTGGGGATGCCATTTCACACTCGGAGAAAAACTGCCTCGGGGAGAGAAAGCATGCACTCCTTTGCACAAGCTGGGGTCAGGACAGTCAGGGAGGCCATCGCAACAGATCCTGAGCAGGCAGCAGACTCAGGAGCCTGAGGTCACGGGAGAAGTCTGGCTGGGGGGTGTCTATAAACACGGGCTAGTGGCCCCAAGACAGTGTCTACATCTATGAGAAAGCAGGCCACTCCAGGGGCTGTGCAGCCAGAAAAAGAGAGAGCTGCGAACGTCCTGGGAAACTGTTGTTTAGTAGCAGGGACAGAAGCCATAGTCAGGGGCATGCCTGCCGAGGACACACTAGTGTGTGTAGAGGGGACCAGCACCCGGCTTCAGGAAGCTCCTGCCTCAGGACGTCTCATGATGCAAAAAGCCTCATGGGGAAATACATACCCACCAGGAAGAGCTACAGTACCCTATACAATGTCGTCTGGGGGCTGTGTATTTCTTGTTAGCTGGGTCTCGGTTGAGCTCACGTGATTCCTTTTGCCCCCTCCTCGCTTCCTCTCCACCATCCCCTAACAACTTCTGCATAACTGTCCTTCTCACATGTGAGTCTTCCACAGGTATGCTATGGGTGGGGTCAGGCAAGCACCCCGAGGGAAGCCAAGTGGGGCCCAGAAAAAGAGAAACAGGGTCCTTGTGGGACTGAGACAAGAACCAGAAGGAATATTGCCCCAACGCCTACCACACAAGGCAGAGGCTCCGGACCAAGAAGTCAGGAGCAAAATGCACACCCAGGACTCCATCACCAGGTCCCCTGAGCAGCAGGGAGGGTTTCTGGGAAAGGTGACAGGAGTTTGTGGCCCAGGAAAGGCACTATGCCACACAGAGGTGCTACATGCTGGGGGCAGTGAGATAACCCCCGACCTTAGGAATCAAAGCCAACAATGCAGGCTCTGTATAAAGAGCCTGGAGAACACGCAGACCAGGAATGAAACGTTTGACCTAAGTCACCTCATCTGTTCCTTCTAACTCTGGAAGGAAGCAATTATTATTAGTCACAGGGCACAGAAGACGGCACTCAGACACAGAGAGCTCCAGCAGCTTGTCCATGGCCACACACCCACCAAGTGGGTCTCCAGCACAGGCTCTGGCGACTGAACTCCAAACACCATGTGCCTAACCGTGTGCCAGTCTGTCTGTAGAGTTGCTCATTTAGCAGAGAGAATGGGGGTAAGGGCGGGCCCTTGGGAGTCGGAGACTGGATTCATGCACAGACTGCTGAACCCCTCACTCCCTGGCTTGAACAACTATCCAGGTTCATCTGCAAATGGTGGAGAGGCAGGGGGATCAAATCTAGCCTCAAGAGTCACTGTATTAAAATTCAGTAATATACGAATTTCTGTGAGTTTGAGGCCAGGCTGGTCTGTCTGTAGAGTGAGTTCCAGGACAGCTAAGGCTACACAGAGAAACTCTGTCTCGAAAAACCAAAATAAATAAACAGATAGATAGATAGATAGATAGATAGATAGATAGATAGATAGATAGATAGATAGATAAAATCAGTAATATAAAGGACTTATGATAACCTGGCACACTGTGAGAGGTATGGATTGTATTGTTGTTAATCCCAAAGACAAGCCTGTATAAGTTGTCACACACTGTATGGCTAAGATTTAACTAAAAAGAGAAAAAGTTACTTGCCCAAGGATCTAAACCTGGGGTTTAACCATCCATCTCCTTAGATCTGAAACCAGAATCTAAAGCATAGACTCTTAACCTCAAACCTTACTGCAAGAGTTGGAGTCTAGAGACGGGCCCTTCCTCAGCCACTGCAGGGGACTGTCCTCCCCAGAGAGCCCCAGACCCTGTGTCCTCAAGTCAAGATAGGAAGGCTGGGGGAGGTTCTACAGCCCCTCCCCGAGATGTGTGGAGACAGGGGTGAGCTCAGGTGAGAAAACCGAAGAATCTCCCCAAAGCAGCAGCTATAAACAGGACAGCCATCTCACTTCCTACTGCCCTTCCCCTCAGTCAGCTGCCTCCACAAATACATAAACACATGAATCATGCAGATGAGCTGGCAAGATCATGAAAAAAGGCAGATACCAAGACCAAGGGAGAAGACGGTGGCCCGATTCCAGACTCCACCAAGGTAGAGGGAGGAAATGGGGATACAGCAATGTGGCAGCCAGAGACATGGCAGCAGCTTCCCAGGTTCCCATGGCTTTGGGGGAAGAGAGCAGCGGGGGTGGGAGAGTGTGAGGACTGAGGACTTCTTGCTTCCATGAGAGAAGAGAGAGGCCAGGAATAAGGGGCAACTGAGCCAGGTCCAGCACTTCTGCACATGGGTAAATTATCAAGTCCTCGTATGTGAGGAGATAGAAGAGGAACTAAGTCTCCACATGGTTTGGGGGCCAAGACTGAAACGGGGGTACATCATACACTCCTCCTTATCTGTTCTCATCTCCCACCTGCCTGGAAGGCACCCCGTATGTATGCAATTGCTAGGACAGAATCCTGAACATTCTCTGGCATGGCATCTCCCCATCCCTCGGGGCAGCTGTGTAGAGGGGAGAGGGCAATGAAAAGCCACTGGAGAAGCACAGAGCCAGCTGTCAGGGTAGGGAGCCAAGAGCACCACATTCTACACAGCCCTGGGCCCAGTTATCCAGGGCCAACACCCCGTTGCTCACGTGGTTCTCATTAGGCTCATTAGCAGCAAAATAGCAACAAGCAAACAGCATGGGGACCCACTAAATACCACACAACCCTTCAGTGGGCCGCCCACCTCAAGTAGGGAAGGCCAGTCCTCCAGAGAACTGCCAGCCCACGGCCTGGTCCGAGGGTAAGGGGACAGGTTTGGTGGTGGTGCAGCAGAACTGTTATGCTGGACAGGGAAATAATGGGGTGTGGGTACCTACACATCCCCCAGCAGCACCTTCTGAGACAGGAGCGTGCACCCATGCTTGGTCTAAGACACTCTGCGCTTACCCAACCTCAAGTTTCCAGTGTTAAAACTACAGTTTGGCAAAGAGGAATACTGGAAAATCACAAGTGAGTTAGGAAACAGGCTGCAGGCCTGCAGGGCCGAGTGTGGCCAGGCCCAGACCCCTCAGGCATCTGGGTAGAGGCCCACCCCCTGTGAGGCTGCCTGTTCCAGTCAGCCCGAGCAACACTCTACCAGCCAAAGGCTCCCTGCAAAGGCTGAGCTCTCTGGAACATACCAATCTCCTTGCCCAACCTTGAACTTCAGACATCTCCAGAGTCCCCAGGGACTCTCAAAGTGTGGTCCCTGGTCCTGCAGCATCAACAGCCCCAGCATGTACAGCACTCTATCCTCGGGCGTATCTCCTAACCAAAGCCTTAGTTTTCTTGTAGGTGGAGGAGCTTAACTGTGATGTCTGTGAATTGTCCGGCAAGGTGTTGGGCTATCCTAACATCCAATGCTTAGCTAGTAGCAGCCCCAGGAATTACACTATCCTCCCCAGAGTTCCAATGCAGAGTGAGGCCCAGAAGAAAGGATCAGGTACCTGGTAGCAGGGCGTGAGTAGCATCCTGGAGCCGGGCTGTCTGATTCCATTCTACTTTCCTCCATTGCCTGGCTTATTTTCTTATCCACCAAGGGGGAAGGTTCATCACAGTTAGTGAAAAGTGGATGATACCATGTAAGTATTGGCTCTTGACTCTGCCTCTGACATTAATGGAGGCATGGGTCATGGCTCTCAGCCTAGAGGTCACGACTCTTCCTGTCTCCATCCTTGGTCTCCACATAGCTAAGAGGATTTCTCTCTTTCCCAACATTTAAGACAGTTAGGCAGCCTTCAGAGTAGTCTGAGAGAAGGCTGTTCCAGACACCAACTCAGAGCCTTATTTGATCATCCTAGTACCATATCTGCCTGATAGGCCAGGGGCCAGTGCAGAGGTGGATTCCCACAGCCCACCGTAAGACTGGTGTCCCCAGAGGTATATTCTGCAGACCACAAACATGGTACCAACACAGTGGGCCAGGAGGAGAAGGAAATGTAAGAAGTTTAAAACACAAGCAGGAATCTGCCTTGAGAAACAGTCTCCATTTGGAGGCATCTCTAAGTCTCCCTTCCACTACACACCGCCTCTTCTCCAAAGACCAGCTGCATCCCCCAGAGGAGGCCAAGGAAGACCCGTCTGCTCCTGGTCCTGGCATCCTCATCCAGGTCCCCCCCTTAAGAGCAAGACAGGAGGCACTTACGTTTGATGCAGTGGTTGGTGCTGTTTGAGGTCGTCCATCCTGGGCAGCACTGTCCCCCGCAGACATTTCTCCTGTGGAGTCGCCAGAGCAAAGTTAATATGAGGATGTTCAGAGCTGGGACAATTCATACAGCCCCCTTTAGGCAGGGATTGGGGGGAATACTTAGAGGCCAGGAAGACTGTCCCCATCCCACGGGGAGGCCACCTGGTCCAGGAATGAGGACTGTGGTGTGATGAAGACCAAAATTGAATCTTGTCCCTGCTGTTCCCTGTACACCTCTGGGAGACCTCAGTCTCTCCATCTGTACAATGGAGATAATGCATGCCTCACCGAGTGACTGTGATGAGTGAGACAAGGTGTCTAGCACCCAGGACACAGAAGCCAGTACAGAGCAGAGCACGGTAGCATACTGAGGGGAGTTCTAGGCCAGCCTAGAACTGGGCAAGACCTCATCTCAAACAGTTTACACACACACACACACACACACACACACACACACCCCACACACACACCCCACATACACACACCACACACACACACACACACACACACACACACACACACCCCACACACACCCCCCACATACACACACCACACACACACACACACACACACACACACACCCCACACACACATACACACACACACACAAACACACACACACAGAAAGTAACAAGGACAAGATGGTAAGCAAGTTCAGAGAGATTCAGTCATTTGCCAAAGCCACATAACAACCATCGAGTACCAGAGCCTAATTCAAATCTAGGTTGGCAGGCTAGACTGGGTAGCTCAGTGAGAGAGAGCCTGTCTAGCACGTTGGAGGCCCCGGTTTCTATCCAGAACACCAAAACAAACAAACAAACAAACAAACAACTCTGAGTTGGTCGGACTCTACACCAGGCTCCAAGTCTACAACGCCTCTCACCAAAGCCACACACTGTGCTCCTTGCCTGCAAATGTTGACAGCAAGGAGGCCCTGTATAAATACAGTCTGAAGGATATATATGCCAGTCACCGTCCCACGAATTCAAACCAGGACGAGTAGACTTGGGCAGGCTCGTATGTGATCAGACTGAGTGCTAAGTGTGAGACTCAAAAAACAGGGCTCTTGGGTCACTGTTCAAGAAAGGCTCCCAGGGTGGCAGCTGGTAGGAAAAGGGGACATAACGAAGCCACCTCTGTCCAGGAAGCACACTTTTCATTTGGGAAAGACAATGGACTGTAGTTTATGGGTGGGTGGGTGGGCGGTGCACTTGGCTCTGACACCTTCATGAGACCTTAACTTTTGCTCAAGTTGGAACATTCACTCCGCTTGTCCAAGCATCATCCTCAGAAGTCTAGAGAGTGCCACCAGCACCAGAAGGTTCTCCAGCCCAAGCTCTCCATCCGCAGACCCCAGATAAGCAGACAAGGGAAACGCCCCAAGAAAGAGTACTCCAGAGAAGACAGGACAGGCGAGGCTGCCTCTGACTCACTGGGCCCAGTCATAAGGAACAGAAACGAAATAGGGTTAAGTGGGAGGGAGAGGTTGGGGGGCCAGAGGCTGGAGTGGGTGGCCGTTCCTGGGATCCTTGGGGCCAAGATGACGAGCATCTGGTGCCGCTTAGGAAATTGTTTGACATTTGAGTGGACCCCAAAGCTTGTGCGGTTGTGGGAGTCATACAAAGAATTCAAAATAAATTCCTAAAGCCTGCAAAGGCTGAGGCCCATTCCTGGCCCTTGGGCCCAACATTGTGGGGCACGGCCTCCCAGGGAGCTTTCAGAATGTCCCGTTGGCCAAGAGTTTTGTCTTGCTGGCTACCTCCTCAGGCACCATCCTGGTTCCATAAAGTTCTTCTCCCAATCAAGGCCTGAGTCACCAGACCCCAAGGAGAGAGCTGCCCCCCACCCCAGGCCCAGGGCTTTCAAGCATATACCCGGGGAGAAGGGGAAAACAGTCCATCATTTGGAAGCCACTACCCCTTGTGGTAGCGACAAGCCACTTTGTGGGCTGGAAGGTCTTTGAGAGAAAACAGACTTCGTGCTCCGGGAGTTTTCTGAAAAACCAGCACCTGTGGGAACCCAGCACAAACCAAGGAGCCTACTTGCCAAGCACAAATCCTGCCAAAGAGGGCCCTGAGCCACACATCAACCCAGATGCCCTCAGGATGACTTTACAGCTAAGAGTTAGGAGGTCAGCGGTCAGGTCTGCCTTGCCTGCCTATAGAGGAGTCCTAAGGGATGTCAGGGCCAGAGCAGAGACTGGCCAGAATCAAAGGCTGTCAGCAGAAGGGATGGGATGGAGCTGGAGGACTACCTAAAAGAGATTCAGATACTCAGTGGACATCTCCGAGGATACCGCAGGCCCAGCCAGACCAGCTGGGAGGTGACTGCATCTCTCTCCTGCTTGCCAGACTTCCAGATCTGACATTAGCTCCCTCCTATAAGGCTCCCCTGACAAGAGTCTGGCTCCCCCTGCACTCACCACCATCATTTAGTAGTGGTGGCTCCTGCCACTGGGGTCCACTTCTGTCTTGGGTATCTCAAATGTTCGTTCCTTTGTCTCCTTGCCTCTATAGGCTGACCCAGTGCCTAATACATGGTGTCCATTAAATGCTCCTTTTAGTCACCCAATCCAGGGCTCCCTCGGAGATGGGCTAAGCAATGCTAAGGGTATGTTAGGTTTATATGACAGGCAGACTCAGCAAGACTGACTCACGGCAAAGAAGTGATTTCCTGTTCCATGATTGTTGTAACCTACTCGGGCAGGTGAGCAGGTCTCCATCTGAGGCTATGTCCTCATGCTGGATCCTGCCCCTGGACACAACCAGTCCACTTCTCCACAGAAAGAACAGGCCCCAAGGTTCAGCTTCTAGAACAATGTGTGGTGCCTGACCAAAACTGAAAAGCTTCTTTTTTTATTTCAAATTCTCCTGCATTTCTTTTCTCTTTTTGACAAATAGGACTACTTTTAACTTTCAATAATGATAAAAAGTTTCCTTTTAATTATGGATTTATTTTTGCAGAAAAATGAGTCAGGCTCTGTTTGTAATGGTAAAAAAATGTAATTCATCTAAACATCCAGAAACAGGACGATGGATAAATAAACTGTGGTATATTTAGACAAGGGAACAATATACAACAGTTAAAATGAATACATTTGAGCTGTATATTATCATAGTTAAGTCTCAAATGCCTAATGAGAAAGGAAGAACATTGTAGGGGATACAATATGCTATCATTTGTCTAAGTTTAAAATATGTAAATATCTAAGTTTAAAACATGCAAATATCTAAGTTTAAAATATGCAAATATCTAAGTCTAAAATATGCAAAAATTTTAAAGTACAATATTATGTATTTTATGGGTATTTACATCTGTTGTAATAGTATAAAACACACCTTGGAAATATTTAAATCCAAAGAGTGGTTCACTGCAGAAAGAGGGAGGCAAATTTATAGAAGAAATTTCAACTTAGAAAGAAAACCTGAAAGAAAAATAACTTGTGAGCTCTGTTACTTATAATACCTTTTAGTATCCATCTAAACTTTCATAATTTACTTAAAAATATATGACATGGAATTCTGTTACTTTAATAATGTATTGATGAAGAAAAAAAAAGCTGGCAAGGTGGCTCATTGGATAAAAGCCCTTGCCGCCAACCCTTACAGCCTACGTTCAATCCCTGGAACCCACTTGGTGGAAAGAGAGAAAATAAGAGAATACGTAGAAAATACAAAGATGCTCTGAAATGAGATTGGTTCAAAAGACACTGAGCGCTGGGAAACAATGGCTTAATAGTCCTCTGTAGACTATTACATAGCTACACTGCTCACCTCTACACCTCAGACATTTAGCACAGTGCCTGGCATATATTTTTTTTTAAAAAAAAATACCCGCTACATCAAAATTCCCATAAGGACAGGACTTATCTGTCTTGTCCACTGCTATACCCCCAGGGTCCAGCATAGTGCATGTTGAAGGAATTCAAAAGTTAAAAAATTAAAGAAAAAAAAAAAAAAAGTTTCAACTAGCAATGCTGTGCAGTTAAATATCCCACCAGCAGATGGCACTTGGCCCCTAGCTCTGACTTCCACACAATGACCAGGATGGACACGGATTAAGGAAGTTAAGAAATTATTTTGTCATTCAGCCCCTCCCCAGGGGATGAATAGTATGCCAAAAGAACTCATTATCTACCAAATGTGCAGGAGACAAAAGTGAGGAGTCAACCAGCACAGGTGTGTATGTATCTGTGTATATAGCAGATGCCTGTGGGTGGCACCCAGCCGCTTACACACCTGTGCAAATCCGCCAGCTTGGTCTTGGTGACAGTCTGCTTTGCTTCACTTTATGACTCCTAACAGCACCTTCCAACACACACACACACACACACACACACACACACACACACACACACACACACACACCCCTAAATGCCTGCAGTATAAACTCCCCTCTGACGCCCAAACTTCATCTCTAGCCTAAGCCCCTGGCTCCCTCTCATTCCTGCCCCTGGGCGAACCCCAACGGTGAAAAGCCCTTGTTCCGAGGCAGTGTTAAGTCAGCCTGACA
Source organism: Peromyscus eremicus (assembly GCF_949786415.1). Lineage (NCBI taxonomy): Eukaryota > Metazoa > Chordata > Mammalia > Rodentia > Cricetidae > Peromyscus > Peromyscus eremicus. The sequence continues at coordinate 82,932,301 of NC_081430.1, forward strand.
TGGTCATCTCCAGGTGTCACTCTGGTCCTTCTCATCTCCTTCCTCATCTGTTTTCTACTGAGCCCTCACCCCCCCCCCGCGGGGGGGGGGGGTCCCAAGTCACAGTGTCTCATCCCTGAGCCTCTCTACTACATTGTACTGCTCCATTGCACTTAGCAAACACTTCCAATACCTTTAGAAACACGTTCACCAGCACATACTGCTCACGCCTCCAACTTGATTTTAAGTAATTGAGTTGCCCTTCCAGCAGGAACCACGCTGTGTTCTGTGGTTCCCCGCCTCCTTTCACATGCTCAGCAATATGTAATCATGCAGTTGCCCGCACAAGTCAGGCAAGCGGAGAAAGCTGAAACGGGGCAGGTGCCCCATTAACTCTCCTTGAATGGTCCTATGTAGGAGCCACTTAGCAGCATGCGGATCTGCGCCCTGCAGACTTTGGGCTAGGCCTCTGAAGGGCAGCAGGGAGTCCATTCACACTCAGGGAAGGCCAGCTATGTGCAGGCGCTGATCTGATGGGGACACAGAAGTGAACAAAACCCTGCTTTCATGGAACTCGTATAAGTCTGAGCACATAAGCAGAAATAGAAATATATAAATGAGTGCTATAAGGAAGCATAAAATGGGGAGGGGGCAGAGAAGGGACGAGACACCATGAATCCTGCTGAAATACGGGAGAAGGGCGCTGCAGCCAAGGAGAACAGTATGTGTAAGGTCCAGGAAGCAGAAGATCCCCCGTAGCGGAACTGGGGGTACAAGCATCGGGACTCTTAACCTGGGGCTAAAACCAACAGGTAAATCAGGCTCAAACCAACGGCTGCCAAAGCCCCTCCTAGGCTTACCCTGCCCAGTCGGGCACTACCAGGTTATTGCGCCCTCATTCCAGAGACACCTGGATACTCAGGCAAGATCCCCAACCATTGTAATTCTAGGCACGGTGTTGTTGGGCAGGGGAGGGGGCCCTCCTTCTGTGGTAATAGAACAGAGTCCAGGGGCCCCAGCGAGAGGCGCAAAATAATTAGTTGAAGAGTTGGAAGGAGGCTCGGCCTTAAAAAATGTACAAATAGTGCTGACACAGAGACTCACTGGCACACACAGACCCCGTCCCTCACACAGCGTCGGGGCAGCCTTCCCCTCCAAAGAGCTCCTAAGTCCTTGCCTAAGCCCTCTGCGTGTCCCAGCAGCCCTGAGCCCGGACCATACACTTGTCTCGGCGCGCCGGCTTCGCTGCCAGCCCCTTCCTGGAGATGCATCTGTCTTCGCGCCCGGGTGTCCCCACCCACCCCCTACCCCCTCGTCCAGATCCTCCACCTACTGGCTCCCCGCGCCAGCTTAACCTTCTCTGGGCCTCAAGAACCCAGAGCGCCCACCCAGCTGCCTGCTCCCCACGGCCTCTCAGATCCTGGCAGAGCTGCCAGTGGCTGAGCTGGTTAGCCCAGCACAGAATGAGCTAGAAACGCACAAGAACTTAACGTCGGGGTTCCGGGTGAGCTGGTGTCCGCGGGAAAGGATAGTAGATTTATTCTTTCCCCCAAAACTTTTTGAAAGCTGGTTCTGAGCGCCGGCTTCGGAACCTCGGAGCCGTTTCTCTCCAGCACTGAGGACAAAGGGACACAAGTCTCTTCCGCCCCGCATGCCAGTGATGGCATGACCGTCCTCCCCACCATTCCCCCTCCAGTGCTCACCCGGTGAGCCGCCCCTGCCGTGCAGCCGCGGGTCGCTGCGGGGTCACCGGGCGCACGACAGAAGGCGCGGCCCGGGCTGCTGGATGCTGCTGGCCCCGGGGACTGCTTCTTCGGGTCTGGACAGGTGGCTGGACTCGACGCAGCTGTTGGGCACGGGATGGCCTCCTGGCCTCGGCCTCAGCCTCGGCGGGCCTCCTGGGGCTCCGCTGGCCCGGCTGGTTCCACTCCGAGGGCGATAAACCGGAGACGGGCGCATCAGGCTCCCGGAATAGACTGTACACCTTGGCTGCCGCCGCTGCCGGGTGACTGCCCACGGGGCGCCACAGCCGATTCGCATCCCTGCTAGCTGGTTCATATCTCCCCACGGAGTCCCTCTGGGCATGACCTGGCCCCATCAAAAGAGCCAGGGCAAGTGGCAGAAAGCCCCTCCAACACATCCGCAGGACGCGTCCGGAGCAGCGGGCCGTGGGGGTGGTCGGAGCTCTCATGGCGCCAGTGTGGCTGCAGAGCTGTGGGCACCCGAGACCTCGCGGGAGATGCTCTCCACCGTTCGCTCCACGGACCGGCCTGGAGGCTTGCCCCTACCCGTCTATGGGGGACTCTGAAGCAGCCGTCTGGGGGCCTCGGGGGTTCCTGGGCAAGGACTGTATGGCGTGAGCTGCCTGGGCTGCGCACCGAGCCCGTGTCCACTGCACCTTCGCGCCCGCTCCCCGCACTGCAGCCGTCTGAAGGGGAACCGGAGGGTTTTATTTTTGGAAACCACCCCCTGCTTTTTCGTCCCTTTTATCCACGCCATGCCCCCTCCTCGGAGGGACAGCTCGGCCCCCTTATTACGGGAGACAGGAATTCCAGCAACACCCACTTTGGCACCGAGAAGCGAGCGGGCGGCGAGGGGATTAACCCGTGAGGAGCTGCGGGCGATGACGCAGGGCAGACCCGGGGACTGGGAGGACAGATGGGCGTTTGCCTGGACAAGCGCACCTGAGCCGCGGGTCTCCTGTCCTGAGCAAGCTCAAACTGTCCACTTGTCCTGGATGTATTTCCTGCTTCTGATCTCGTGGACCCAGATTTGGAACAAGGCTGCTTCTCTGGCCTGAAAGAGGCTGGGGAAGGTACCCAGACCAGAGTAATGGGGACAGAGCCTGAGGCATACGCGCCTGGTCCCGTGTCGCTTCCTCCCCTGGCCTCTGGGGGCGCTAGGCGAGAGTACAGGTGTCCCTGGGGCAGCAGCCAGGAGCCGGACGCCTATGGGGAAGGTCAACTGGGGGGGGGGGCGCGCCCCCTAGTGGAGCTGGCCGCACCCTTGGCAGCCCTGCCTTGTAGAGACATCCTCTGCCAGGCGTCTCAGCTCCTTGATCTTAATCAGCTTCCTGTGGCGTCCAGGCTTGGCCTGGGCCTGTGGTGATGATGGCTGCCGCTGGAAGAGGGAGCCTCTTTTCACAAAGGTAGACATGGAGGCTCTTGAACACGGTGACTAAAGAAGCGCATGTCCGATGAGGGAAATGAAAAACAGGCCGGTGGCCTTTGGCTCTTACTCCCTGGACTCTTGTCACACACATCCCCTCATTCCTTCGAGAGGTTTCTCCTAGTGAGACTGGATGAGCCTCTGAGTGGTCCCTGATGGGCTGGGTTCTTACATCGTGTATTGAGGGGGACAGCGATGTCGGTTACCTCCCATGCAAGCACCTTCTCAGATCCGCCCTCTTTCTCACCCGTGTCCCCTGCCCCAAAGCCTAAAAGCCTTGGCAGGGTGCAAATATGGCTTTCCCGGGAATGTTTTCACAGCCTACTATCCCTTAGGGAGGCAAAATGAAAGAGCGGGTAGAGGGCACCACTTACAACTTCCCGTACCAGCCTCTCTCCTCCCAGAAGCCTCAGTAATATCTAATTGGAGAAGAAAGCCTGAATACTTGACATTGGCCTACAAAATCCTCCATGCCCAGCTGACTCTCTGGCCTATCTGAGCTTATTCTTGCTCAGTATTTGTTAGACAGCATCTGCCCTGGCCCTCTCCACTCTGCAAACAGTCCACCACGGTGTCCATTTCCCGCCACCTGGAGGGAGTGTTCATCTCCAGGGGGGTCTTCAGGATGGGCTCTTCATTTCAAATATCACCCCCTAGAGTGGTTGTGAGCGCTGCTCAGCTTCCCAGGCCTGTGAAGAAATACCCAAGGTTACCCACTTACAAGGAGAAATCATTTCTTTCGGCTCACGGTTTCCATCCTCGCTGGTTAGCTCCACTGCTTTGGGGCCTATGCTGAAGGAAGGCAGAGGAAACAAAGAGAGAAAATAAGGGGCCAAGGTCCCAACTGTCCCTTGGAGAGCATGTCCCCCGTGATCTAACTTTCTTCTCTTAATCTCCACCTCTTCAAGGAGTGTTACGAACTAGTCATCAAGCCTTTGACACATGTCCTTTGGGGAGAGATTTCAGCACCAAACTATAACACCATCCCTGAACCTCCCTGGTTTAGAACAGCCCTTATACCTCCAAGTCACCACGGTCTCACACACCACCACCCTGCTTTATCCTCATGGCTTTACCGAGGTGAAATTATCTTACTATTTGTTGACTGTGCAGTTGGCTCAAGAGACAGAACCCGACACCACCCTGCTTTATCTCCATGGCTTTACCGAGTTGAAATTATCTTACCATTTGTTGACTGTGCAGTTGGTTCGAGAGACAGAACCCGACACCACCCTGCTTTATCCTCATGGCTTTACCGAGTTGAAATTATCTTACCATTTGTTGACTGTGCAGTTAGTTCGAGAGACAGAACTTAAAGGAGGGACAATCAGCTATATTCCTGTCTCCCACCACATAATAGTGAGCCTTCCTTCCCTACTTTTTTTTTCTTTTTTGGTTTTTCCAGACAAGGTTTCTTTGTGTAGCTTTGCGCCTTTCCTGGAACTCACTCTGTAGCCCAGGCTGGCCTCAAACTCACAGAGATCCGCCTGCCTCTGCCTCCCAAGTGCTGGGATTAAAGGCATGTGCCACCACCGCCCAGCTTCCCTACTTCTTTTTAAAAGATTTTAAAAAGTACTTTCGATTATGTATAGGTGTGTGTGCCTACATACAGGTATGTGCACGTGAGTGCAGGGGCCCTTGGGGGCCAGTGGTATAGGATTCCCTGGAGCCAGAGTCATGGGTGGTTTGTGAGCCACCTGATGTGGTTCTAGGGACTGAACTCTGGGCCCTCTGGAAGAGCAGCAAGTGCTCTTCACCACTGAGCCATCTCTTCAGCCCCATTCTTCTCTGCTCTTAATACATCCCAGGCACGGTCCTTGGCTTGCCTATTCCTACCAGATACAAGAACTAAGATCAACTTTTAGACACTAAAGAGCCTGCTCTTGTTCAGGTCAAAGGCTCATCCAATTTAGTCAATATCATATCCAATTTAATTCTCTTCCTCTCCCCTCTGCTTCCCCACCAATAAGCTGCAGGCCTATAGTGGGGAGAGGGGGTGGAGTCTGTTCTTCAGATTCTCCTTCTACACTACGGCTCTGCTGGGTCAATGTGCTGCAGGGGGTGTCAGAGAAAGAGTAGCGAGGCCTTATTTAGCAGGTGCCCAAGCACTGGCCATGTCTTTTATATGGGCTGGGGGCGGGGGAGGGGGTTGGGACTTCCACCCTGAACTGTTATAGCAAAGGAGTCTCTAACCAATCTCCTGAAGACCCTGCATCCCTTGCCCCCAACAGACATTCCAGCACTTGCCAGGCCAAGCAGTGGTAAGGAGGCCACTTACTTCCCTACCATGTAGACCACCCTAGCCTCACAGTCACAATTCTCCATCAGGAACTGGATGAGAGTCTCTTCATATACGTGCTTGCTCAGTTCCTAAAGATGTTGGGACCTCCCAAGAACCTTTTTGCTGTGCCTTGGCACATGGGGGTATCTGTAACGACCAGTGACTGTCCAGGTACCAGAGGAAGGACAGCTGGGGGGAGTCATAACAGGCTCCTCTTCTGGCAGGTGATGCCCCCCTTCACTCAGCTTGCATTAGGGGTGTCCTCAGGGAGACCTCAGCCCTGTCTACTAAGGTAGCCAGTGTGTTCTCTCCCCGGTGACTAACTGCATCCTTTTCTCTGTAGACAAGAACCAAGGCAGTTTGTAAAAACCTGTTCTACCTACAGGTATTCTGCACTTCTCTTCAGAATGTCCTGTTGTTCCAGGCTATGCCATTTCAGTGGACATTCTGTGTGTGTGTGTGTGTGTGTGTGTGTGTGTGTGTGTGTGTGTGTGTGTGTGTCTGTGTGTACATGTCCATGCGGGGGTGCACATATGTACAGTGGCCAGAGGTCACCCTTGGGTGTCATTCCTCAGGGGCCATCCCTATTGAGTTTTTTGGTTTGTTTGTTTGTTTGTTTGTTTTGAGACAAAACCTCTCACTGGCCTAGGCTTGCTTACTGATTGGCTAGGATGGTTGTCCTGCAAGTCCCAGAGATCCATCTGTCTTGGTCTTCCCAGTACTGGGATTAACAAGCACATGCTACTGCTGTGGGATGTCTTTCTGTATGCTGTGAATATGTGTTGCTCTGATTGGTTGATAAATAAAGCTGCATTGGCCTATGGCAGGGCAGGATGGAGCCAGGCGGGAAAATCCAAGGGAGATAGTGAAAGGAGAAAGGAGAGGCAGGGGAGACGCCATCCCGCCGTCCAGGGAGCAGGATGTAATGGCACACAGGTAAAGCCATGGAACACGTGGCAACATACAGATTAACAGAAATGGGCTGAGTTTAGTTATAAGAGCTAGCTAGCAAGAAGCTTGAGCCATAGGCCATGGCCATACAGTTCGTAATTAATATAAGCCTCTGTATGTTTATTTGGGTCTGAGCAGTGCGGGACTGGGCAGGACACAGGAGAACTTCCAGCTACATGCTACCATGCCTGGATTTTTTCCTTTGTTTGTTTGTTTGTTTTTAAAGCTGGGTTCTGAGGACCTAACTGGGGTCCTCAGGTTTTCAGGCAAGCACTTTATTAACTGAGCCATTTCCCCAGCTCAGCATCAGCAGATGTGCTAAAACCACAGGAAGAGTCCTGTTCAACAATCTATAAAATTGTCGTCTTATTTCCCCAGCTACTGTATCTCTAAATGAGCTGATCTGTTGTCCACTGTCTCCCCAGAATGTAGAACAGGGTTAGAATCTGGCGGGCAGTCAAGAAATACACCTCCATGGTGGCTTGGGATGATTGACAGAATGCCCTGCCAACCAGGGAGGACTGGTATCGCTAACCCTATTTGAAGAGAGGAAAAACTTGAGCTCTGGGTGATGGCTCATGCTTGCTGTCCATGGGGATGAGTGCCCCCTCCGTCCCCAGGATGCTCAGCTCTATCCCTTCACCGTGACATAAGCCTCGGCCCGTGCCGACTCTCCCTGGCTAGAACGGATGCCCATCTCTGCAGTCTAGGCCTCCCCCTTCTACCTGTCCAGTGCCTTCAGGGGCCCTCCTCTGCATCCCCCGGTGCTCACCTCACATCTCCAAGTCCTTCTCAAGGCCAGAAACCTTGGCGTCATCTTGTCCCTGAGCTATATTTTCCTCCCGTGTGTCCAAGTCATTATTACTGCTCCGTCTCCCCAGCCTGAATTTCTGGAAGTCTGCTGCCCATTCAGCCTCTCACTCCTCGCCTCAGCCAAAAGCCTCAGCAGACATGCTTCCCTCACCACCCGACGCCCCTCCCACTCCTCAGTGAGTACAAGTGGTCCTTGGAAATCCCCACCCTGTTCTCCCGGGGCCCACAGCCCCAATAATCTACGCCAAGCTTGGCATCTGCTGCCCATCTGAACTCCACCCTCCTGTCCCACCTCCGTTGCCTTCCACGTGCCTCTTCGCCCCCCCATCCTCCCCACCCCCCCACCCTCCACTCCACCCCACCTCCGTAACTGTTGGGACCTGATGACATAACTTTCCCAAATCCCTTCTCCCGTTAGCACTGGAGTCCTGGAGTTTTACTTCGTTTGGCTGTTTCAAGCTGTCAACATTTGTGACACTTGGTGTGGCCCAGGACCTGGGTTAATCGTGCTGTGTAGATGACTCACGCAGCCAACCTATAGGGCATCGTGACAGTGAAGTCCACAAATGTAAAGAAGAGCACTGAGGCTGGGGACAGCTACCAGCTGCCCAAGACCACAAGGCCACACAGCTTGTTGACAAGCAGCAGATAAAAGGTTCAAATCTGGCTCACCTAAGCTCAAGCTTTTAAGGCCCCATCCTCCTGCCTCCATCCAGAGCTCCCGTCACAACTAAGCAGGACCCTCCCAACTACCCCGCCCCCACTGTTGTGACCACTAAAGGACCTCCAGTGCATAGTTTCAAGTGCCTCCCCGATGCCTGCCAGCTACAATTTAATTCCCTAAAGAACTGGGGGTGACCAGAATATTCTGCTGCCCTGAACCCTGTCTGCCCAGTTAGAGAAGGGGTTAACTGTTCCCAGCATGGCCCCTGACTCACTATGTGTCACTTCCCTGTCACTGATGAGGCAGGAGAATGCTGCTAAGCCTGCTCACGCATCTGTGGAACCTATGGCAGGAAAGCCTCTCTGGAGAGCCCTGAAGAGTTACTTCTAAAGGGTCAACATTGGTCAGGACCCTGCCCCACCGAGGGGATGGCGGTCTGCTGGACATACAGGGCAACCTAATTGCTTTCCCGTGTCTTGCTGGAATGGTGCTGGCAGCCAGAGAGCCACCAGAACCTGAACTAATTTGGTAAATAAGGACCAAAAACAAGGACCGCATTTCTGCTTCTTTGCTGAGACCCAGACTCGCCACAGAATTCCAAAGATTTTTCTTCCTTGGAAGTCACTGGACCTCCAGCCCTGAATTCCTCTCCCCAGGAGAGCCTGTTCCCCTGCTCAGAACAAATAACATATTTCCTGGTTAATTGGAAGTCAGGAAGGCTTGAAGAAGGGTGGTTGGGTCCCCAGCCTTCTAGAGAGGTCAACTCATGGGCTCAGTGTCCTTCTACAGACACCGGGCAGCTGGGACTCCTGCCTGGCACAGCCTCCATCTCAAATTTTGAAGATGGAGGTGGCAGGGGATGGCCTGGTGTCTCTTCTTATTGATGCCTTTTTTGCCCAGAGAGGTAGGTTGTCAGGGCCACTCTGACTCGTACATCACAGCCTGGCATCCCTACAAACTCACAACCACTGGGCCTGATCTGCCAATGCCTGCCCCTCCCAGGGAGTATGGTATGCTGGCTTAGTGGTGGCAGCCATGGTGCCCATGCAGAGGTCAAGCAATCTGGCCTAACGTAGAATGTTCTGGAAGGGGTGCCTTCCGTGAATGGAGCTCAGTTCAGGGCTCCCCTTGGCTCTTATTTTCTCCTCTGGAAAGGGAGATAATGATGCCCTTTCCTGCTAGTCCCTCCTTCAGGGCAAATTATGCTCTGTCACTGGGAAGGGACTGATTACTGCTGTGCCCCAGCACGTGTTAATACCATAAATGCACTCGCACTTAAAAAATGCCTGACTCTGTGCTAAATGCCTCACGTTCATTTCCTCATTCGATGTTCACAATAATTCTGTGAAGGAAGTGTTACGTTTCACCGTGTAGTCGGTGAGGTGAAGACGTGGGGAGGTAAAAATGACGTATCCACAGTCACAGCTATAAGCAGCTACGTAGTGACTCCCTCCTGGCTTATCTGGCCACAGGCACTAAATCCACACCAGGTTCCAAGGGCAGGGAGACCGCCTCCGGCCACGATTCTCTGGGAGATAGCAGCCCTCCCCATCTGGGGTACAGTAAGGATACTGATGGCCCCAGAACCTCTGTCAGTCCCAAGCAAGGTCCCCTGTCAGGCTCGTTGATCAACTAGGACACTTTGTGTCCAAGCAGACCAAAGCCATCGTGGTGAGTTTCAGAGACCCTGATTCCACCCACCAAGGAGAAAGAAGGAGGTCACAATCAGCTTCCTTTGAGGAGCTTGCTGCCGCTGTCGACGGCCGAGGCTCATCTTGCCCTCAGCTTTTCTCTTTGGGGCGAGGACAGGAGAGTTACAATTGTGCAGCTACCAGGCAGGCATTGGGATCTCCAGCTCACAAACCCAGAAGGGTAAAGTGTCTTGTTCAAGGTCGTACACCCTAGGAGTCCAGCCAGGATTCATCTACAAAGTCTGAATGGCCCCAAAGTCCATAATTTTTCCACTGTAGCACACTGCTCTCGACCCAGGGTATCGTGCAAAGATGTGAAATGGGCCGCTCTTCAAAATAACTGACTCTGTTCTGTTCCCTTCATCCCCAGGCTCTGGCATAAGGGTGAACTGGTCTGAAGTCTCTGCATTTAGTACCAAAGTCAAGATGTCATTTCCTACTTACGTGCACATTTTCCTTCAGTCTCTAATTAGAGCAGAGTCTTCTAGAACTCCTGGGATCTGGAGCATAACAATGTCCTCCTCCTCTTTCTTAGTGTTTTTGCTGTTGTTGTTATTGTTGTTTGTTTGTTTGTTTGTTGTTTGAGATAGGGTCTCACTGTGTACCCCTGGTTGGCCTAGAACTCACCGTATAAACCAGGCTGGCCTCGAAATTACAGAGCTCTACCTGCCTCTGCCTCTTGAGTGCTGGGATTAAACCGGCTCACCACCATACCCTGCTGAAGTACTATTTCTTGGGCAGAGGCTCCAACGCCCTGAATCACAGGGGCATCTGGAGGCCTCCTTTCATCCATCCCAAGAGACCACGGGGATTTGCGTGCTCCCCTAGGGTGAGGCGAGAGCCGGAATACAAGAGTCTCAATCTCCAGGGAGAAAATAAGGACTAGTGGAGGGGGACGGACCTATGCAGGCTTCTGAGGTGGCTGTGGAGGAATCTGAGGACAAGACTGACAGGGAGCAGCTGTCCTTGGCTGTCATTAAGGCCTCCCAGCCTATTCCCATCTTGGCCTCCTGCTGGGACAGTGACACCCTGAGGGGTGAGGCTAGTCAGAACAGAGAAAAGGGACCGAGATGGTTCTTTCTCTGTGGAGGCTGCCAGGAGCCTTGTCAGACATTCTATCCTCTAGCACAAGGAAGAGGATGCTGCCTGCTCCCACGAGGTCAGCCACAGGTCAAGAGTGGGGACATTCGTGATGTTTGCTCTGTCTCTAGGGACTCAAGGCCTTAGGGACCAACCTGGATCCTGAAAGTCCCCAGGAAAGACCACAGACACCGGGCTGTTGTGGGGAAGGGAGAGGTACAGCCAGGGTCCACTGGCCCAGCCAGTCCCCATGACTCATCCCCCGTTTCTGTCCACTCTGGTCTGAGCGCCTTGGCCAAGGGGCCTTGAGGAGGTTGTAACACAGGCTGGCCTCTTGCCCATCTGGGCTCAGCAGACAAAAATTAAAGATCTCACCCCTCAGGAACTCACACAGACAGCAGAGGCATGCTCAGTGTGCTGCCTCAGAGACCAGACTTCAGGCCAGCTAATGCTAGTTGCCAAGGAAGAGGGAAAAGCCTTTGGCTCCACCCCCTCCTCTGCACCCCCCCCCCCAAGTCCAACATTGAAGCCCTGAGGGCTGCTCATTCCCTTCTCACTCCCCTTAATGTCTCAATCTGAAGGTGGCAGTGCCAAGCAGTATTTCCTCAGGTTCCCCCTCCCCAGTCCTCCCCACCTCTGCCTGAAGACAATACTCTGTGTCTTCCAAGAGAAACAGACTTGTAATTAACTCTCCATACATTTCTGGACGCATAGTTCAGATTATGTCACCCCTCCTTGCTCAACAACCCTCAGTGGCTCCCCACTACTTCATTAATCAAGCCCAAACCTTTTACTGGGACTGGCCCATAAGCTTGTCTCATAGCAGACCCTTCTCTTCTATTTATGCTGGAACTCCTCCCCCGTCCCCCACCCCCACCCCCCGCTCTTATCCAAATACCTTAGCACACGTAATTTCCTTCACCTGGAATGTTCTGCTCTTGATCTCAAAGGCCACCTCTTCCAAACATTTCCTAGATTGCTCCTTCCATCTGGAAAGCTCGCTGCCTCCACCAAGCATCCACGGCTCTCAGAGTTCTTCATTAAGCCCTGTGCGTTCCAGTCCACGGCTGCTGGCACCGGAGGAGAGGAAGAACATGGAGCTAACCTCCACATAATCATTTACCAGCTTCACAGCATGAGCTAAGCGACTCTTTGAGCCAGCTTCCTCCCCAATAAACCAGAGACTAAATGGATGTCTCTCTATACACAGCTCCTAGAAAAGGCCGCTATGTATTGCCAGTGACACAACAGCCCAGACCACAAGTGACTGAACCAGGTATGAGCTGCCACCCTGAAAGCAGTGTCTTCATGATTGATTGGCGACCTAAGACTTCTATGGTCTGATTCAAATACAGACATCGTGGGATGGGATGGATCATATATTCTCTCCGAGAATTTGACTTCGGCGTCAAGGCTCTGAAATACAGCAGGCCAGTCTCTGTTCTCTAGAGGTTACATTCCAGCAGCGGTCATATAGCCAGAGAACCATAAAACCAGAGAAGTATAATGACTGGCTAGTCACTAACACAGAGGAGGCTGGAGCTTGGGTCTCCAGGCTTGGGCTTGGTCTAGATTAGTTGGCTCGTGCTGTAGGCGCTACAGGTACACAGCCCTGAGCTGATGCTCTGAAGATGACTAAAGACCCCCACACCCCGTGCCAACCATGCAGAACACTTGGGCGGCTTGGAAGCAAAGGGCTCTTTGGTTCCAGGTAGTTCAGGCCAAAGTCAGATGGTTCCAGGAAGCAAACATCCTTGGTCTGATCCTGCATCTGCCTCTAATGGGACTCCCTGACCTGCCCCTCCCCCGACTCCCTGGGACTCAGCTTTTTCTATAGATAAACAAATTCAAATCTCTGTCAACACTAAAATTTATATTTGAGGAGTAGACAGACAAGGACTACGAAGCCAAGAACTGTAGGATTCAGAGAACGTGCCTGCAGGAGCGAACTTCCTTAGGGGACCAAGCAGCCAAGGCTGTTAACTTACAGTTCAGGAAACTGAGGCCCGAAAGAGGGAGACAAGCTTGTCCAAGGTCCCATGACTGATTCTGGCAGCACCCAGCCCTTGAATTAGGGTCTCCTGACTCCCAAGCCTTTCAGCTCTTTCTCTGTCAACTCCCAGGGAAAGCTGGGAGCGATTTGACCGTCTGGGCACGGGAGGCCAGGAGTCGCCGAGCACGTTAAGAGTGGGGCCTCAGGGCCTGGGAATCTCTCTGCTGGGGAGTACATGTGCCAAAGCTGCTGGAGGAGAAGAGGGGTGAAGGGCCAGAGAGGACACCGGAGATAAGCTGTCAGCATCCCACTCTTCAAGAGACAGGGAAGGGTCTGTGGTGACAGAGGAGAAACAGCCCCATTTCTGGCTCTCCGTGGAGAGCTTGCTCCCTGACACTGTCCACTCTTGTCTTGCTGCTGAAAACTTCTGCCTACGGCCGCATCTCCTGAAGTGCAGTAGTTCCCTCAGGCACGCTGAGATGTCCCTATACACCTGCTTCTGTCTGAAGCTCCACCCATTCGACTAGGCTCACAATGCTCTCCCTCTCACTCCACAGAGTTTTTGAGGACCAGGCACCATGCCAGGCACTGGGGACAGACAGCTAGGGCAGCTTCACCCTCAGCGTAAGTGTTAGTTTGCATATGAACTCTCCCCATAGGCTCATGGGCTGGACACCTGGTCCCCAGCGGGTAGTGCTATTTGGGAAGGTTGTGGAAACTTTAGGAGGTGGTTAGCTGGAGGTAGGTTCCTAGAAGCACGCCTCTGAAGATTATATCTATTGCCCCTGGTCCCTCCCCACTCCATCCCTTTCTCTTGGCTTCCCACCTACCATGAGGCGATGAACCTCTTCTGTCCTATGTTCCAGCCGCTACGGTGATCTGCTTAAGTGCATGGGACCAAGTGGCCCTGACAGAACCATCTGAAACTGTGAACCAAATAAACCTTCGCTCCTTTGCAGTTTTTCCCTTGGGTGCTTTAGTCACAATGACATACAGTGAGCATGCCAACCGGGGAATTAACACACTCTTCCAGGTTTCCTGAAAACTGCTAACCATCCACGGTTGGGGTTGATGAGGGAGTGTTTCTGGTAAGCTCGGGTCAATGAATAGAGGTCTTAACTCTAGCACTCTCCTGCTGTGGAATATTTAACTACGTAAAGATGCGTTATATTTGTTTAGGCTACGGAATATTACTTTAACTGTGTAAAAGTGTGTTACATTTGTTTCTGCTGCCTTTGTTAATGATGTAAAGATGTGTTGCATTTGTTTTACCTTGCCTGCCTAAGGCACCTGATTGGTCTAATAAAAAGCTGAACGGCCAATAGCTAGACAGGAGAGGGATGGGTGGGGCTGGCAGGCAGAGAGAATAAGTAGGAGGAGAAATCTAGGCTCAGGAGAAGGAGGAAGAAGAAGGAGGAGGGAACAAGGGAGAAAGAGAGGGACACACCCTGGCCAGAAGCCAGACAGTCACCAGCCAGACAGGAGAAGAGTGAAAGTCAGATATACAGAAGGAAAGAAAGGTAAGAAGCCCCAGGCAAACGGAGATGAAGAGAAACAAGTTAAGTTATAAGAGCATAAGATAAGGCCCGAGCATTCGTAACTGATAATAAGTCTCTGTGTCATGATTTGGGAGCTGGTTGGTGGCCCAAAAGAAAGTCCTGCTGTAGTCTCCTTTCAGAAAAAGGGACCTTAAATAAATCTAAAAAAAAAAAAAAGGACTGGAGAGATGGCTCAGAGGTTAAGAGCACTGACTGCTCGTCCAGAGGTCCTGAGTTCAATTCCCAGCAACCACATGGTGGCTCACAACCATCCGTAATGAGATCTGGTGCCCTCTTCTGGTCTGCAGGGATACGTGCAGACAGAGCACTGTATACATACATAATAAATAAATAAATCTTAGCCGGACGGTGGTGGCACACGCCTTAATTCCCAGCACTCGGGAGGCAGAGCCAGGCGGATCTCTGTGAGTTCGAGGCAAGCCTGGGTGGGCTACCAAGTGAGTTCCAGGAAAGGCGCAAAGCTACACAGAGAAACCCTGTCTCGAAAAACAAAAACAAAAACAAAATAATAATAATAATAATAAAAATAAATAAATAAATCTTAAAAAAAAAAAAGGAAAGAAAAAGGGACCTGTTCCCCATCCCAGTCACCAGCCATCCATGGAGTGTGCAGATGGTTAATCCGGGCTCTTACACCTCTGGACGTCTCCAGTAAATAGTAAGGAGTCGGTGCTGGTGGGAAAAAAGCTGGGTGTCCTTAATCTCCAGCAACGCACTCAGAGTCATCCTAATAAACATCAGTGGACACAAAGCCAGGGAGCTTGCCATACTCAAAGCAAGCCTGATCCTGCCTCCAACCAGCCTGCCCCACGGAGGGCTCCCCAGGTTTACAGAAACAGGGAGAGCTACCAGTGCTGTGGGGTGGCCTGGCCTCTGGCTCCTGCAGTGGTGACCCAACACCCAGACTGTGTCCCTTTCTTCTTCAGCCTGTTCCCAGATACTCTCCCTTGGAAACCCAGTCTAAATTCACATCCTGCATCCTGGACCCCATCCAGGATCCTGGACACTGATTCTGCATCTTTGAACCCACATCCTGCATCCGTGGACCCACATCCTGCACACTTCTGCACTTGGCCCCTTTTGGGGACTCAATCTCAGGCTCCTGTGCCCAAGCAAGTCTCACTCTTGCTTGGCTGCAGGTCCCTCTGCAATCTCACTTGCTCCTGCTGACACTGTGCCACGCCTTTGGCGGTGTGCACATTCTGCAGCTTCCCTCACCGCCTCACTCCAAAGACAGATAAGTCTGACAGCCCATGGGCAGCACAGCTAGTACCCCAAGCTACTGTTTCTTGAGCATCCCTTCAGTGGGCGTGCTGAAGAATAAGGTTGAGGATAATCCCTACCCCCCTAATCCTCCTCCCCACCCCCACCCCCGTGCTTTCAGAGTAAAAGAGAAGCAACGATTGCTTAGTACATGAGTTCAAGGATAGAGCGCTCACCCGCGGCTGAGAACATTGGGTGACTGGCCAGGGAAGACTCTGGAGAAGTCTCTAAGCTGGGCTGGGAGGTCTTGGCCAGGAGAAGGAAAAGAAGGAGGATGAGGAGGAAGCATCCAGTGACCACCAGAGCCAGGCTAGTGAAAATCAGCACCACGCCCTACCACACTCTGTTTCTATTATTTTCATTTGGCTAGATGGGCTGGCAGCAGGCCTGAGGGTCCTCCTGTCTCCTCTCCCACACTGGGATTGCCAGCACGTACCACCACACCTAGCTTTTGAACATGGGTGCTGGGGATCAAACTTGGGAACTTAGGCTGTGAAGCAAACATTTTACCCACTGAGCCATCCTCCCAGATCCATCATTTCCTTTTTCAGTAGGGTTCCTGGTTAGCAAATTGCTGCCACGGTTTAGTGATACTCAGATGGCACTTGACATGGATAGTCTGAAGGGATGTGAGGCCCTTGGTAATGCAGTTAGAGGATGTGTAGCTGTCAGGTACCTATCCCCCACAGCAAGGGATGGATGGAGAGCACCGAGATCTGTGCTCATGCTTGAGATGGGGTGGACCAGCATAAGACTTCTGACAATTAGGGAGCAGGAAAAGCATTTTTCTTGGATTTTTCACATGACACAGAACTGAAGGAATAAATGATAAAATTGGATGCTAAAAATAAGATATGAACTGAACAAGATAAATTGAAAGTCAATAGAGATAAGTGAAAAGCCTTGCATCTTGGTCCAAGGAGGTCAGTAATTAAGTGAAGAGTGGGAGATGTTTGCTTTGATAGTCAGTCATGTGAAATGACGTGAAACTGGTGGAGGGGAGAGGGGGGTCATGGTGGGGGTTACAGAGACTGTTGAAAGGGGAAAGCCTAGTTAACCAGTGGTTTAAAAATAAGCTAGCAGCTGGGTATGGTGGCACACGCCTTTAATCCCAGGAGTCCAGAGACAGAAGCAGGCAGATCTCTGTGAGTTTGAGGCCAGCCTGGTCTACAGAGCGAGTTCCAGGACAGCCAAGGCTACATAGAGAAACTCTGTCTCGAAAAACCAATAAATAAATAAATAAATGAATGAATGAATGAATGAATGAATGAATGAATAAATAAATAAATAAATAAATAAATAAATAAATAAATAAGAAGAAATAAATAAAACGAGGACACCTTCTAATGGATCTAGTACTTCTTTTATTGCCTTCAGGCCTCAGAACACAGAGAGTGACAGTGTTCTCCAAACTATCCAGATGCAATGGAAGTTTTATACTACTATACTATAATAATGGCATATTATAAGAGACATGTCCAAGGGGAGGTGGCCAAGTGGAGATAAATACAACCCAGAGGAAGGACTGAGAGGCCAGAAAAGAAAACTGTTTGTGAGCAGATTCTGACTATACACAAGTGTTTGTAGACTCTTGGGCAAGAGGAACGCCCTTGTTCTGGGTTTTACATTAGTCAGAACAGGTTGACAACTAAGGCCAAGTGTGGTGGCGCATGCCTTTACTTCCAGCACTCAGGAGGCGGGGGAAGGTGCATCTTTGAGAATTTGAGGCTAGCCTAGTCTACATAGCGAGTCCCAAGCCAGCCAGAGTTATAGTGAGACCTGTCTAAAAACAAACAACAAAATAAAATAAAACACAACAAAAAACAAAGAGCCAGGCAGATCTTTGTGAGTTCGAGGCCAGCCTGGTCTACAGAGCGAGATCCAGGACAGCCACCAAAACTACACAGAGAAACTCTGTCTCAAAAAAAAAAAAAAAAAAAAAAGCCGGGCGGTGGTGGCGCATGCCTTTAATCCCAGCACTCGGGAGGCAGAGCCAGGCGGATCTCTGTGAGTTCGAGGCCAGCCTAGTCTACAGAGTGAGTTCCAGGAAAGGCGCAAAGCTACACAGAGAAACCCTGTCTCGAAAAACCAAAAAAAAAAAAAAAGAAAGAAAGAAAGAAAGAAAAAGAAAAAGAAAAAGAAAACACAACAAAAACCGAACCAGGGCTAGGTGTGCAGCTTAGTGGCAGAACCCTGTCTAGCATGCTTGAGGCCAGGGTTCAATCCCCAGCCTTACAAGTTTGTTCTTGCTCTTGTTCATATGAGCCTCAGGGACCTGGATCCTCCCATTTACAGAGTTCCAATATTTTACAGGTCCTTCCTCTGTAAGTGGAAAGGTGGAGCCTCAGCAGAACCTTACAATGAAAAAAGACTTCAGGAGCCGTGGAACCAGCAGCCTTCCCCCACCAGCCACCCCACAATGCTCCTGGTGGACAGGCTGTTCCATTTTGCCTTCTCCACTGTGCGCTAAAGGAGTCCCAGGGCCCAAGGTGTCGGAGATGACGGCATTGCCACTGCCATGTGGGCTAGCTACTCTTCCTTTGCTGGGACCGCATGTTTAGACAAAGGCAACTTAAAGGAGAAAGGATTGATTTGGGCTCATAGTTTGAAGGCAGGTGAGTCATGGCGGCAGGAGCTTGCGGCAGCTGGTCACTTTGCATCTGAAGTCAGGAAGCAAGGAACGATGAGTGCTTCTGCTCATCATCCGTTCTATGCAGTCCGGGAACCAAGCTCAGGGGACAATGTGGGCCTCCTTCAAGGCAGGTCCTCCCACCTCCAATAACCTAATCAAGATAATCCGTGGCAGGAGTTCTCCAAACCAAAACTAATCTAAATAATCCAGAAGAGGTGTGCCTGCAGGCTTCCCTCCAAGGTTGGTTCCAGACCTCGTCAAGTTGACAGTGAACAGTAACCGTCCCATACACAGACATCACCAGCAGCACAGGCCAGCTGGAAGCAGTGTTTTTCAAACTTCTAACCACAACTCACAGCAGGAAGCCCATCTTACAGCATGGCTGGACACACAGGGACACATAATAACTGAAATGAGGCGTCCTTGTTCACTGGGAGGCATATTCTCATGCTTTCTATTACCTCTCTTCTGTTCTGCATTTTAATGCCGGTCGTGACTCACTTCAGTGATTTCACAGCCCACAGAGGGATTGCAATGCTCGGCTCAGCCCTGGAGTTCCAGACAGGAGTCAGGAAACTCGCGACAACCCCAAAGGCAAGGTGTGAAGCGGCAGCCAGGGTGGGCAATGGATAGAACCCAAGAAGAAAGGTCTGGAAGCCCCTCAACCCAGAGAAAGAGGAGACATAGGGCACTTTATCAGGTTTCCATGTTTACCAAGACATCGTTTCTATGTGGTTTTCTTGTAACTGAGGCTAGTGTTAAGGCGTGTTGATTGGAACTGAGTGGGAAAGATTTCAGCGCATAGAGGATTAGCATCTGAGTGTGTGAGGGGCGTGAGGGCAGTAAGAGATGTTCATGGTAAAAAAAAGGTTCATGATATTTCCCCTTGTTCAAAGCGAGGTGAAGGCAGATGTATCTAAAAATTGAACTCTTGTTAATCTAGGATGATTTTAATATTTCCCCAAAAGACAAAGGGCAGGCATGATGGCTTGAGGGGAACTGGTCCAGACTTGGGGGGTTCACGAGCGCTTTTTGTTCACCCTGTCCAAAGCCTGCCTGTAGACCTTCATCCTGGCTCATGTTAGCTAAAAATGCCCAAGCAGAAAGACCCCAGACAGAGAGCCAGAGTATGCAAGACGAGAGAGAGAGAGAGAGAGAGAGAGAGAGAGAGAGAGAGAGAGAGAGAGAGAGATTGATTTCAGTAGAGTGGTGTCAGGGAGGTCAGGAGGCTACATCTGTGTACCAAGCTGGGTAAGCCACAGTAAATGACCAACCCAAGGAGAGCAGAGTCATGAGCTTAGAGTCAGGAAGGAGGCAGGCCTCGCCCATGTCACACCTGCAGTAATGTGCTGAAAGCAGCTGGAAATTGCCCAGCATGTGAAGGGCAGCAAAGGAAAGCTCTTCCCAGAACCAGCAGGACAGGGGAAAAGAAGCAGATTGGCAACAGGGTCCATCCCCTCCTCCGATCCCGCATCCTCAGCAGAAGCTGGAATGTAGGAGGTGAGGGTTGCTCAGAGGAGTCTGAGATAGACCTCCTGGGAGTTAGGAATTAGAAGTCAAGGGACTCTGTTGCAGTCAGAAGGGTCCAGGAGTTGCAGGGGTCCTGGGTACCCTTAGAGAGAGGAGAAGCTCCAGGGAAGCCATGAGAAGAGATGCTGAACAGAGGCAAAAGCTGGGCTTAATGACAGGCAGAAGGGATGGGCTCTCCCCGCGCCCGCCCCCCTCCCCCAGGGCAGCACAAATGGCCACAAGTATTTGCAGACTGTAAACACCAAGAGGGCCAGGGCTTGTCTGGATCTACAGGGCTCTGGCTAGGACTGATGGAAAAGAGCCCGGGGTAGGGAGGAAGCCAGAACCTGGCATTCTCGGTGATGACTGCCCCAGACCATGGGAGAAACTCTGGGAGACCCAGGGACAATCCAGCAAACCTCACAGAGCCAAGAGCTGTGCGCCACCCCAAATAAAGATCTGGGACAAGCTTGTGTTTATGTAGAAGCAGGTCACCTACAGGTGTTTTCTCCCTTTGGAGCTCAAAGTCCAAAGCCTCAGACTAGCGTTTCTGTTTGGACGCTGGACAGGGTGATATAGACATCTAAGGGAGATAGTTTTACCTCCCAGCACCAGGGTGCAGCTAGGGCAGTTCGATAAATATTTATGGTGCATGCCCATTACTGTCTCACATGTGGGGTGACCCTCCCAATGGCTTCCATCTGGACTTTCACCACCCCACCCCCCACTTCTTGCTTGTATGGAAAGTTCCTACCGGAAGCAGAGCCTATAGATCCAATCTGACCATCTCTCCAGCACCAGGATAGTGAAGCGTTCAGGCCAGATGCAGGTTAGAATAGAGGCTGTGACCAGAGACACAAAGGCCTGGCCTCAGTTCACCCAGCTGTAACATGAGGGGACTTAGCCCTCTGGCAGTCACAGATTTCAGTGTTTACAGCCCTCGGTTCAGCCTGTGGTTGCTATGGGAATAGCCCCATCCAGGCAATAAAGCAGTCAGCAGGCTGGGGTGCGACGCTTAGCCTATGACCACTGTGCCGTCTCCTCACTATGCCTCTCTTATTCTCAGACAACCATTCCTTTTCCTTCAGCAAACTGCCCCTCTGTTTTCTAGTTCTTTAAACGAGTGGCCATTTCCTACATTTGCCACAAGGCACATAGCCCAAGCTGGCCCAATTAGACTCTCTCCCATGATTTGACTCTGATGCAGATAAACATTTTAATGGGATCATCCAATTTGCAGCTCCCCCAGGAAGACATGGCCCAAGGAGTCCCTGGAGCTGAGCACAGTTGCTGTCTAAATTCTGGTTCTCTTGAATCCTACCTACCTTCCTCCCTCCTTTGTGGCCTAAGGGTGGCTTAGTTCTCCCATAGCAGTCAGTGGAAGTAGGAGGATCTGTTTATTCAACAAGACGAGGGGTAACTCCACAGTAGGGTGTGTGCTCAGCAATGACAAGGCCCTGAGTTCAAACCCCAACCCCAAGAGGAGCAAAAGATTGAATTAGAATTCAAAGCATATCAGTTATCTCAGACACCTGGCTTAGGACCTTATACATTATAGGTGTTCCATTGCATGGAATCGGATCCACAACCCCCCCCTTTTTTTTCTTTCTTTATTTTATTTTATGTGTATGGGTGTTTTGATTGTGTGTATGTTGGTGTACTACGTGCATGTCTCGTGCTCAGAAGAGGGCATCAGAACCCTTGGAATTGAAGTTACAGAAGGTTGTAAGCCATCATATAGGTGCTGGGAATCAAACCCAGGTCCTCTGGGACCAGTGCTCTTAAAAAAAATTTTTTTTTCAAGACAGGGTACAGGGTTTCTCTGTGTAGGCCTAGCTGTCCTGGAACTCTCTCTGTAAACCAGGCTGACCTCGAACTCAAAGATCCACCTGCCTCTGCCTCCTGAGGGCTGAGTGCTGCCCAGCAGAACCAGTGGTCTTAACCAGTGAGCCGTCTCCTCAGCCCTCTGAATCAGAATTTTGAAGCCAGTAACTCCACTATGAACAAAGCTTAATGAGTATCAGGGGACACCACTTGAAGGAAAGACATAAACAGCTCTGCAGACCCAGTTCTGGGACCAAGCAATTCCCGTTATATACAAGTGACTGATGCATCCAGGGAGATGTGGCCAGGACTTGTATCAGGGTACCTGAAATATCCTTCACCCCTCCCCTGTTACTATCCCCAGAAGAGTAAAATTGTTTTTATTTACTCTATAGTGGAAAGGACAGATGAGGATGATTTCCTGAGGCGGGGAGGCAGGGGGATGTTGGGCAGGCAACTGGAGGGTTTAGGGGTACAGGGAGTCAAAATGATTTACAGATAAACTGTGAGGAAGAGAAAAGCAGGACTTGGACGCTGGGATACAACGGAGTGCGAGGCATGGCTGTTCTGGCTGCGAGTTACAGAAGCTGGCTCTAGCAAGCTAAATGGGGGCGTAGGAATGGGCTGGGAAGATGCAGAGTACTGAGGGAGGCGCTCCTCAAGGCCTGGGAATGCCAGAGACCAGGGCGGCTCCGGGACTCTGGTGGCAAGCAACCATAAGCCATCTGTCTTTGGATGGTGCTAAGCCTCGATGGTTGGTAGGGGCTCCCACCCAGATTCGAAGTTCTCAGGGAATTCTGATGAGTGCAGGGTCCACCCTTTTGGGAGTGGAGGCACAGAAGCATCCCATGGCCTGCAACACCATGAGGAATGTATGGAATTGGGGAGGTGGAGCTCCCCAAAGGAAAATGGGTTTTCTGTTCCCCAAAGAAGGAGAAGGAGTGCTGGGCATATGCGCACAGCAGATGTTCACTCCACGTGGGATGTCAATTGAGAGAGGAGGGAGATGAGAGGGGTGGGGTATGAGAATTTCCAGGATTCTCCAGAATCTGCCACGGGGGCCAAGGCTCTTGCTCTAGCCCTGGATTGCATTGCTCTCTCCCTCTAAAAGAGGGAGAACACTGTTTTTGTTCTTGACAGCTTGATGGAATTGTCCCGTTAGCTTCCAGTCACGGTCAGCTTCTGCTAGAATAATTACCACCCACCTGTTCTCCAGGCAAGAATTCACAGCCAGTGGATGCACATCTGGCCTGTAAAAGACATGCTTGGAAGTCTCCCAGGCTGCTTGGAACAGGCTGGGGACAGCACAGGGTCAGCCACTGACTTGAGAGCCAGGAAACAGCTGGCCTGACAGCCATGGTCACTTGGCCTGACGGTTGCCCACCCATTGTCTCTGCAAGGTAGCTCAGCAGATAGGGATAGGTGTGGGAAGGGTGGGCCCTGCCCTGCCCCCCCCAGCACACCCATTTCTCCAGGCATGAAAGGGGGGCTGGGTGGTCTTTTGGGGAATGCCTTGATTTTTTTTCTGACCATTACTCTGCCCACATCACTCTCCTCTAAGCATGTCAGAAGCTAAGACCAGTGGTGGCGCACGCCTTATCTAAGGACTTGGGAGGCAGAGCCAGGCGGATCTCTGTGAGTCTGAGGCCAGCCTGGTCTACAGAGCAAGCTCCAAGACAGCCACGACTACATAGAGAGACCCTGTCTCAAAACACAAAACAACAGCAAAAGACCTAGAGTTGTTCTAATGGGAGCTGGGGGCACCAGCAATTTGTTGGTGGTAGAAGCAACTTTTTTTCTTTTTTTTAATGAATGCAGAACTAGAATGGCCCCGAAAGCTGAGATCGTCTCAACCACTGAGGCAGGCTTTTCTACTTTGGCAGCAAAAAACTTTGTTCAGTGTTCCACAATTCAACCAAGATTTTTGTGGTGGTTGTTTTTGTTTTTCGAGACACAGTTTCTCTGTGTAGCCTTGGCTGTCCTGGAACTCACTCTGTAGACCAGGCTAGCCTCGAACTCACAGAGATTCACCTGCCTCTGCCTCCCAAATGCTGGGATTAAAGGTGTGCGCCACCACTGCCAGGCTCAGTCAACATTATTGTGTTGGAAGGTACAACAGTATGCAACCCAGACCTGGTCCCTGTCCTCATGAGCTTACTTACAGTCCAGTAGGAAAGACAGAAGGGGGGAAGTACCCAGATAACTAGTTCAGCTTTCAAGAAGAGTAGAGGTAGGAAAGAGACACATGCAGCTAGGTGAGCCAGAGCAGACTGGGGTTAGGAAAGGCAAAGAGAGACATCTGAGGTTAAATCTGAAGGGTACCAAGAAAAAAAAAAAAAAAAGACAGGGATATGAGTGAGCCAGGCAAGAGAGAGCAGAAGGAAAATCCCTGGGAGGAAGGCTCTGTGTTAAGTAGCTGCCTTGGCCCAAACAAGCAGATAGTGTGGGGTGATGCTGGAGGAACACAGGGACCACACCACCAGGGCCTTATAGCCCAGATCAGGAAAGTGAACAGGAAATGTGGGGACTCCGGTGGCTGAAAAGGGGTCCACCATGACCTCCTCGCCTTTCACCACTAATCAGTCTTTGAGGCACCCTGGTGGAACCACAGGTGTAATAGAACATAGCTTTAAAAATCACTATTCTAAAGTTAGACCTTGTGTGAGGTACATACTTGGGATGCTACAGCAAGAGACAACAAGTTTGAGGCCAACCTGAACTGTAAACCAAGACTTTGTCTCAAGAATAACAAAAATAAAAAAAAAAAAATGAAAACCACTGTCCCAGCCCTGCTTACCATTACAATTTTTTTTTAGATATTTTCCTTTATGTTTATAAATGTTTTGTCTGTATGCATGTCTGTGCATCACATATGTACCTGGTGCCCAAGGTGGTCAGAAATGGGTGTTGGATCCCTGAAATTGGAGTTACAGATGGTTGTGAGCCACCATGTGGATGCTGGGATTGAACTAGGTCCTCTGTAAGAAAAGCGACTGCTCTTAACTGATCTTTCCCGTTCACCCTGACAATTTTTAGACAAGATTCCTGAACTTCACCAGTGGTCCACCCCAATGCTGCTCTGGGCAGCCAGCTCACCAGCCTCATCAGGGCCAACAGATGTCGGGACAAGTTCCCAGGACACTGCACATCTTAGCAGTTCATGAATGGCAGGAACAGTCTCAACAGCCACCCAAAGCTGTGGCATGGGGGAGGGAACCCGGGATGAGATGCTACCCCCTGAAGTCCTATGCTGGGAGAAACACTGACCTCCTCCACCCCTGCCTGTCCCCATCACTCACCCCAAGGCATAGACAGGCAGCCTGCCAGGACAGCAGACCCCATTCAAGCTCCAGCCTTGACATTCCTCTTCACCCGGGGGTCAAGGTCAAGTGCAGGGTATTTTCCCAAGCTTCAAGGAACAGCGGCGCCTCCTGATAACCACAGCTACTACTTGTCTATCAGGACAGCCAAGGCTGGAGAACAGAGTCGTCAGCTGGACCTCAAAGCCAGGGTGCAAGGGAAAGGGGTCTGGGGAAGAGGGCCTGGGATAGATCAACAACTTCAGTCCCAGGAAGTAGAAATCTTCAAGAGTCTGAGCTAAGGCTCTGTCAGCTTCCAGAAGAGGCTGGAATCTTCTGACTCAACCCCAGGCGGTCCTCTTCTAACTAGCCAGGGTCTGGCCTCTCTGGAGACCCCTAACTGGCCTGTCTGCAGCTACCAGCCTGGAGACAGCAAGTAAAGAGCCCCAGACTGGAGACAGCTGGAATAGGCATTACAGACCCCTTCACAGCCTGCAAATGTTCGAGGGCCCAGCAGGTCTGGCTGGAAGGAAGGTTCTAAAGATCAAGGAGGACCCAGAGGCAATTGCCAGATCATGAAGAGCTGCAGGAAGAACCTCTGGGGTTCTGGAAGGCAGTTTTCATCAGCCAAAGCTAGCCTGAGGCACACAGGCATAATCACAGCCTCTGTTCTCCCCACCTCTCCCTTCTGCCCTCATGAGGCACACTGCTCTGTGAGCACAGAGCACCTGCCGCCCTCCCCCAGGGGAAGAAGGCACAGGACAGGGAGCAGGTTATCTGACACCTTGAATTAGGTCTAGCGGCTCCCTCACTAGCTGCATGATCTTCAGCAAAGCTCTTGGGCTCTCTGAGATGGCTTCCTTTTCTGTAAAAATGGGATGCAAGGGCTACTGTTGGCTTTCTGTACCCACAGACCCAACATCCTTGGATTCGACTATCCACAGACTGAAAACTGCATCTGGATAGAATATGTGCAGACTTTTCCCACTGTCATGGCTCCTTAATAACTGAGTATAACCACTGTTTAATTAACACTTACCTTATATTAGGCATTGTAAGAAACCCAGAGGTGATTTCAAGTAGGTTCTACGCCATCTGATAGAAGGGATTGGGCTTCTTGGGCTTTTGGTATCTGCAGAGGGTCCTGGGACCAATGCCCCGAGGCTACAGAGGGACACTCAGGGGTGTAGAAACAACTGGATGAGGAAATAAAAACTTATGTCACCATGGTTACTCCTAACAGGGATAGGAAAGAAAATAAGGACCTTGAGAGGGAACCTTTGAGTTCCAAAATGGAGTACCTGATGGTGGGGCTTCTAAACTTTCCCAGTCCCGTGAATAGGTTAAAGGTCATGCTAGATAGTGGGCACTGAGGACCTGGGATGGGAAGGTCATTCTCTTTTAAAAGGAGAAAGGAGAGAGGAAGTCAAATTTCACAAGGTGTTTGAGCCAAGAGCCTGGGCAGACAGCGGCTTCTCTGAGGGACGGCTGGTGTCCTGTGCTCTGGGGCCTCTGGCAGCCATCGCCCAGCTGCTGTTTCCTCATCATGGCTGGCTCGTCCACACTGATGCTAAGGGCCAGAATGAATTCAGAGTCCCCAAGCAGACAGCTGCAGCTCCCTCCACCTTCGGCGGCTATGGAGGACCGGATTGGGTGGACTGCAGGGAGTCGGATGGAATGGCAGCTCCTGGGGGTGGGACTGGGATTCAGGAACCTCAACGTTTGTCCTGCAATGTGGCCAGCACTCTGGACACCATACAATAGTGACCAGGAATGTCTTTGCCCGGCTTTGGAGCTCAGCACTTCTGTGTATTATCTCATTGAATCCCCACAACCGCCTGACGCAGCTGATAGCATTGTTATTCCTAGTTTACGGACAGACATTGAGGCAAAGGATGATACTAACCAAGAAGCTCATAATTTGTTAAGAAAACAAGACCGAGAGATGACACTCTTGATGGAGAAAAGAACGAAATAACTGTTTACCACAGTCCCAAATAACTCACTTCTTGGTTTTTCTTCATTGACTCTCTTTCCCCATATTTCCAGTGGCTGGGCACAAAAGGCAGCCCCTCACTTCCTGTTCTTGGGATGGACTGACTCATTTTCCCAGAACTCAGTAAAGTATGGTCAGAATTTTTCAAGAGAAACTTAACTAGAGGGCTGGAAGGATGGCTCAGTGGGCAAGGGTGCTTACTGCTCAAGCATGAAGACCTGAGTTCAAATCCCCAGCATCCACATTAAAAGCCAGGTGTGGCCACAGGCCTGTCCCCCTAGGGCTGGAAGAGGGGACGCACACAGGAGGATTACTGGGTGTTGCAGGTCACCATCCTAGCTGTAGATCCATGAGAGACCCTGTTGAGGAGGATAAGGTGGAGAGTGACAGAGCTGGAAACCTCCTCTGGCCTCACTTATGAATGGCATGAACACCTCACACATGTGCACACACACACACACACACACACACACACACACACACACTTAAAGGCGTAAAAGAAGCTTATCTAGAAACTTAGAAGAAACAGAACAAAATAAAAATATAAAAACCTGGGCATGGTAAATACATTTCTGTAATCCTAGCACTTGGGTGGTTGGGACAAAAGGACAGCAAGTTCAAGGCCAGCCTGGGCTTCAAAATGAGTTTCAGGACAGTCTAAGCTACTTAGCAAGGTTCTACCTCAAAGCCAATGCATGCACACACACAGATTATAGGTCTTTAATAGGAATGTAATATTAGGGTCCTAGGATAAGGAAAATGATAGCCACTGGCTGTACTTCTTAAAGTGTGTGTGTGTGTGTGTGTGTGTGTGTTCTAATAGTGGTGGTAGGTAGAGACTGAACTCAGGTCCTACACCTGTAAGGCAAATACTTTATATCTGAGCTATCTTCTCAGCCCTTTGTGCTCTTAATACACGTCATTTTCTTTCATCCTTAAGGATAAGAGATCTGGACTGTTATCCTTCCTTCCTTCACAGATATGGAGAATGATGCTTGGAGATGCTCATTCTCCAGACGCCTGGCCTGCTCAAACTGACTGGGAGTCAGACCTGCATCTCCCTCTCCCAGTCTCTCTCTCTCTCCCTCCTCTTCGTCCTTGCAGTGCTAAGGATTAAACCCCTGTGTGTGTTAGGCAGGTGTTCTGCTCCTGACCTGTATCCCTACCCCTTGTTTCTGTTGAGATAGAGTGTTGCTATGTAGCCCAGGCTGGCCTCAAACTCGAATCTTCCTGCTTAAGCCCTCTGTCTGCCTCTACATCCGACTGTGTCTGCTCTCAAGCCCCAAATGAAAGAGATGGTGACACCCAGTGACAGGTCTTGCTCTAGACCTCATGTCTGTTCATGGAAAGAGGTGAGTGAGCTGCTCAGGTCCCAGGGGAAGAGCTCAGGCCAGCACCACGGCCCTTCTGATGGTCAGATTTTCCCAGGAAATAGGGAGTGCTTTTCTCTTCCAGTTCATCTCACGGTCCTCATATCTGCTAGCCAAGAGAAAACAAGGAAACCAAACGCCATGCACTTCCTCTTGTCCTTCATTTCAAGTTGCCTCAGGACATGTTGCATTTCCACATTCTATTAACTGTGAGTTCCCAACGCCTGAAGTGCTGTGAGCGGAGCCTCTAAGCCAGGGCCTGGCATCCAGTCAACAGTCCACGCATTACCCTGCTCATCACCTAGAGGCCTCTTTCTTCAACCACATCAGCAAGTCCCCTGGCTCTCGTGGTCCGTGCCGCACACAGCAAGGCCTTAACTGGAGCTGACATCAGTAGTTACTGATAAGGAGCAGTTATTGAGTCCATGCGCTGTCTCTTTTAATCCTGATAGCAATTCTGAGATAAAGACATTCTTTCTGCTCTCTCCCGTTTACAGAAGATGAAACTGGGCTCAGAAAATAGGAAAGAAGGACACAGCAAGGATGTGCAACTCCCCAGGGACAGGGACAGGATCTGAGCCCAAACAGTCAAGCCAGAAGCCTGCACTGTCTGCCCTGTCCTGCTGTCTGTGAGGATTTGACAAGAACACAGAAGATCAAATGGTGGAGGGAGATGGTATCATGCTGGGGGTGGAGGGGAGGATGGCTAGAGGGAGTGTGTCCTATTGTACCCCGGAAGGAGGACAAAAGAAACAAAAGAGGGGCTGGAGAGATGGCTCAGTGGTTAAGAGCACTGACTGCTCTTCTAGAGGACCCAGGTTCAATTCCCAGCACCCACATGGTGGCTTGCAACTGTCTGTAACTCCAGTTGCAGGGGACCTAATATCTTTGTGTGACCTCCTTGTGTACCACGTGCTACATATGCATGTATATCATAGATGTGCATGTGATACATATATATATATATATATATATACATATATATATACACACACACACAAGTAAAACACTCATATACATATACAAAAAACTTTAAGAGCAAAGGAAAAAGAGAAATGTTTTAGGGTGGAAAATGATACTTTGTATCTACTACAACCCAGCCATGAAACATCAGAAGACGGCCCCTCCCTAGATGGTGAGAGCATGCTTCTCCTTTGAGGCACGTTCTTGGCCGATTGGTCTACCCAAGAAAGCACTCGGTACCAAGAGCCTGAGGGGGTGGGAGCTTCATCAGGTCTTCTGAATCAGGGTCAAACAGAACAGCAAATGAATCCCTAGGAGGTGAGGCTACCTAGCAGGGGGGACCCTGGGATTACTGTGGCTTATAATAAGTTTTGGTGTTACCCAACCACTGGGCAAGCTTTAGTGAAACATTTCACTATCAGGATAAGAATTTATACTGTATCAAGCTGATGAAAGAAAATGCTGGCCTTACTTTCAGGAGGGGAGGCTAAAAATCTTTTTAGACTATTAGGAAAAATGTCTGCTGTAAATCAAATAGTGAAGGGGAAGACGAACAGAAATCTCACTTCCACAACTTAAGTAAAACATAGCTCTCTGAACAGATGAAGATAGGTTTCTTCTGTATCCCAGAATCTAATCAATATTTATATGTATAATTCAGCTATTGTTTGGCTTAAAAGGGCTTATTGGGAAATGTTATCATTTTTACTATTTTCTACAGAGAAAATATTTTACTGTTTAAAATAACCCTGGACTTTTAAATTATAACCTGTTTTTATGTTAAAAAAAAAAAAAAAAGAATCCCTAGGAGGCAGGGGGCAGGGCTGGCCAGCGTCCAGTTGGCTCCATATGAACTAACTACAAGTCTGGCCTTAATGAAGCTGTGTTTGGTACCCTAGCAGGGATGGACACAGAGGGGCCCAGGAGTCTCAAGACTGCATTAGTCCTCAGTAACTAGAACAGACATTTCAACCCCACAGAAGCCATAGTCACTGGTGGATGGGATGGAACGCAAT
Source organism: Peromyscus eremicus (assembly GCF_949786415.1). Classification (NCBI taxonomy): domain Eukaryota; kingdom Metazoa; phylum Chordata; class Mammalia; order Rodentia; family Cricetidae; genus Peromyscus; species Peromyscus eremicus. The sequence continues at coordinate 82,962,352 of NC_081430.1, forward strand.
TCAAGGCTGGGCAGCTGAATGCAGAATATAACCAGAACAGACACAGTCGAAAGGTCAAATAAGACACACCTGGCATGGGGCAAGCATCCTTAGAAGTCCAGCCAACCTTTTGTGACCCCCCCCCATGGGATCTCACTTGTATGATCAAAATCTGTCAGCCAGACTCCTAGCTGCCCCGTTTGTCAACATGCGCATCTTCTCACACTGTACTCTTTTGTGAGTGTAGGTGACAACCCATCCATGAAGTCTCAGTAAACAAGGTGATCACCTGCAGGGACCCTGACGGCCTGTCCTGCTTCTTCCTGGGATGAAAACCTACAGTGACCTCAGACGCACTGAGAGGCCACGAGGAGGGGATGCTCTGGGAACCCCGTGGCTGTGCGGAGCGTTGGATGAAGAAGGGATGTCACAAGCACTTGGAACAAAAATGCATCACTGCAGAGCACGGCTTCAGTGACTGGTGAAGTGCCAGTGGTTCTGCAGCCTTATGACCATTTTTGCACGTTTTTTTTTTGCACGTATGTAGATACTAATTAGTAGAAATAACTTGCCTTTTCTGTGTTGTCTGGGTCCGCGTCCGTGGACGTTCTTACATCCCAGAGAGCAATGGAGGATCTCTAGGGAGCAACATGTCATCACTATCACTTCTTGCCTGGAAGCTGCTCAAATGCAGGCCTCAGGGAAGGCTGGGCCGCTCGCTGCTGGCGGGCTGAGGTCTGAAGGGGAACAAGTGTGCTCCCCAGGCCTAGGCCTGGCTGTCACAGGCACCAGTGGAATTTCTGAGTATGTCTGTAACTCTGCACCTGTCCCTTTTCACTGAGCCTCAGTTTGGCCCAGGCTAGGCAGGCTGTAGCCAGAGGCAGACTAGAGAGAACTGGCCAACACTTCTGAGACCCAGGCTGAGGCCAGAAAACATTCAAAGCCTGGGGTTCCCAGAGCTGCTAAAGAATCCAGGTGAGAAGCCCAGGCCTCAGCCACTGGTGCTCACAGCTCTCCACACACAGCTCTTGGGCCTTTGTGTGTGTGTGTGCGTGCGTGCGTGCGTGCGTGCGTGTGTGTGTGTGTGTGTGTGTGTCTGGTTGTGTATGTGCAAAATTTGCAATCCCACTACAGACCATGCCACCGTTACTCACCAGGTGGTCTGTGGACCACCAGCAGCAGATGTGTGTGAGAAATGCAGACTCTCGGGCATTCCCTACTGGATCACGATCTGTATATGAAGATGATCCCTGGTCATCTGAATAATGCTTAGTTCTGAGCAACACTTAAAAGCAAGGCTAATCCTATCAGCTGTCTAAACACTCAGCTTCTAAGTCCCATGTGTTCAGCAAGAAGTAAGCACTCACTCAGGGTGTGATTTCATCTGCTATTTTGAAATAACTGGAGACTTAGTGAAAAGTTGCGAGAATTAACCCAGGGCATTCTCATACACACCACCCAACCTCCCTGAATATTAGCGGCTTGCATGGCCACGGTCCAACTGACAGATGAACAGCAGGAAGTTAACCTAGGCATGAGACTATTAACTACAGCACAGACCCTTTGCAGGGCCATCGGCTTCCCCCCTTTTTCTGCTCTAGATCTTCATGATGTCAGTTGTTGAGTGTCTTAATGTCCTACACTCTGTGATGGTTCCTCAGCTGTCTGTCCTTGTCTTTTATGACCTTGACTCTTTCAGTGATGACTCTTCAGACACTTGGCAGTCTTCACTTGGGTGTGTCTGCTGTTTTCTTTCTTTCTTTTTTTTTTTTTTTGTTTTTTCGAGACAAGGTTTCTCTGTGTAGCTTTGCGCCTTTCCTGGGACTCACTTGATAGCCCAGGCTGGCCTCAAACTCACAGAGATCCGCCTGGCTCTGCCTCCGGAGTGCTGGGATTAAAGGCGTGTGCCACCACCGCCCGGCTTGTTTTCTTCTAATCAGACTGAGGTTCTGCCTTTATTTGTTTGTTTGTTTGTTTATTGTAAAAGCCACTGAAGTGGTCCTAGACGCTTCCCAGGACACCATCTCAAAGGGTACAAGATGTCGGTATGTCTTAACACCAGGGATGGTAATCCTGATCATTTGGTTAAGCTTGTGGCTGCTGATTTTTTTTTCTCCTACTCATTCTAAAACTACTACTACCTTTGTCTCTTTAATAAACATCTCAGAGGAGATATCTGGGGAGTCTGCAGCTCCACTGATTTCATTTAAACTGTTTTCCACTGAGCCCCGTACCCTGGGGGCTCTTTCCTAAAACCATTATTGCTCTTGTGTTTGTCTAATGGTGATTTTAAATTCCCCCCAGCCCCTTCTATATTTATTAATGGAATTCTAGTAAAAAGGTAGTCTTCCTTCATTCTAAAACTTCAGTGTTTATTACAGTAATGTCTTGTGGACCTTTGTTTGATCCCGTGGCTTATAACCTGATAGACCATTACCATTATTTTATTTTGCTGCTTAAATGGCTTCCCCGTTTACTCTTGTAAGTGGGTTGCTGAGTCTCTCTGCAGCATGCTCCTCCTTTGCTAGGAACTTCCTTGTTTACTTCCTGACTCGTCTTGTTAATAAAGCTCGAATGGAGAGAAGGGAGATGAAAAAGGAGACAAATATGGAAGATCATCATCTTCCTACCAGTCCCCGGCGTGGAAGCAGTAGATGAGTCGGTTCTCAGCTGGGAAGAACAGGTCCAGATGCCTCAGAGTATCTCGCCTCCACTGCTCTAGGACCGTCAAGGAAGGCTGGACAGACTTCTAACCTGAAGACAAGGCGATGTTCCTGGGGAAAGTGAGGACTGAACCTGCTCCCCCCCTGTGACCCCACCTCGTCCCCCACCCCGACATGCACTGTCTACACCTACCAAGCAGTGTGCAAGTGCATACTAGTCCACATAGCAGAGCCAGACTCCCGATTGTATGACCTCCCTGTGCCTCAGTTTCCCCAAACTAAAATGCAAGTGATAATGTAAGCACTTGTCATCGATCTGAATCATAACTGACTTTTAAATGTGTAAATTGCTTAGGACAATCTGCGGTACATATTGGTTGTTTAATCAATAACTATTACCTGGGGAGTCTGGCATTCCTAGCATTAGCCTGTACTGTTGATTCCATTCAGTAAATATCTATCAAGTATCCACACTGTAGCATGCCACACTGAGCCCTACGGTTTCAGCAGGGAACAAAAGAGATGACATTGCTCTGTCATAGCGAGAGCGCCCTCACTATACCCTTCTGGAATAGAAATAGTCTAAACTCTATTTTGTTTTGTTTTTTTTTTTTTTTTGAGACAGGGCTCTGTCTACAGCCCTGGTGTGGAGGCCCACAAAGGTTTCCTGGTGAGATCTGAACTCGCTTTACCCAGCAGAGCTGCATTAGAGGAATGCTTGACCATTGCATTGTTACCAGGTGATTGGAAGGTGGGGGGGCTACCCACCACTCCCACATTTCCCCAGAGTGCTCTTGAGTAGGAGCAGCAGGAAATACTAGATAGGAGGATTTGGGGGGGGGGGGAGATAAAGATAGAAAATACAGGATAGCCTTGAGAGGGCCTGGAACCTATTCCAACGGGCCCTGACTGTCTCTGCCCTAGGGTATTTATAGGTACGCCAAGGGGTGGAGCCAAAGACACCCCACCCCCAGCACAGTCAAGTGCAGACCATCTCAGACACCTGCACTCAGGCCCGTGGTCCGATCATCCTCTCTATGCAGACCTGCTGGGTAAAGCCACGAGGAACCTGAAAACAGGCTCCCACAGGAAGGGACTACACTTGGCTGAGCTAGGGGGAGGTCTTTTGCTCCACCTCATGATCCAGGCCCTCCCGAGGCTCTCCTGTGTTTCTGTCTCTCTCCCCTCTATCCTTCTATCTAAATCTCTTATCCCTCACTCCTCAAGAGGACCCTGTTGTAAAATGTGGGAGCCAGTCTCCCAGCTGAGCTCCCACACCCTGACTGTTCTGGAACTCCCTATGTAGATCAGGTTGGCCTCAAACTCACAGAGGTCTGGCTGCCTCTGCCTCCCGAGTACTGGGATTAAAGGCGTGTGCCACCGTGCCTGGCTACTTTTTTTTAAGACAGCAGAGGGAGGAGCGAGATAGAATAACAGCGATTTTGTCAACCATTTAATTCAAGCTTTAGCCAATCAGAGCACTGCATTATGCTACGGCAAGGACACATGACCCAATCAGCATCAGCAAGACTTGCTTCCTGGTTCCTTATGGTAAGGAGCCTATGAGCTTAGCCTGAAGACCAAAGCCAACATCATTATTGTGGAGCCAGAGTGAAGAGAAGAGTCCTGCTGCTCTTGCCCAAGCCTCTAAGTCAAGAATATGTCTGCAAAAGGGCATGGTAGTATTTTTTTCCTGTGCCTGTAATATTAGCAATCAGGAGGCAGAGGCAGGAGGATTGGAATTCAAGACCAGCCAACTGTGAAATGAGGCCTGACATTGTCCTATGGTCTGCTTTTCAGTTATACAAGCCAATAAATTCCCTTCTGCTGCTTATGCCTGAGTCCTGAGCTCACTTCAACCTTAGGAAACTGATACTTGAGCAGTTACTGTTCCCAGTGCTTCATAGTTCTATGCCTTGGTCACAAATGCACACCACACCCCACACACACACACCCCACACACACATACCACACACACACACACACACACACACACACACACACACACACTATATTTCACAGACCACCTTTGACTTCTCTCTGGCTTGCCTTGCCCTTTCCCAAGCTGCTCTGCCCAAGCCACTTCCTCCCAGGCTACTCAGAATGAATTCCCAGCCCCCAGTTTGGCCTCGGGTGGCCTTGCCTTCTCTCTCTTCTTCAGGGACCATGCCTGCTCTCAGTCAGCCAGCAGGAGAATGCTGCCCTCAACCACAGAAGGCTCCCATTCTAGAAGGTTCCCCTGTACCGTTACCTCATTTCCTGTTTCTGTAACCAGGCCTGGGCAGATTCAAGGATGTTTGAGCCCTCCCACCTCTGTGCCCAGTTAGAAAGCTATCTCCTAAGGGCAGACCAGGGGAAACCAAATTCCTTTATCCTCTAGGAATATTCCCACCTCCCTCTCCCAGGGCTAAAACATTTAGTGTCCAAATCACTTCCTCATACACTGGTTGTTGACATTTCTTGTGCTGTTTTTCAACTTCTTTGATTGTAAGTCTTGCCTCTTTGGACATGGTACCCAGTAAACAATGAGGAAATGATGGCTGAATAATGAGCGGTTGTGTAAACGGTGAAGTGAGCGGATAAATGAGCAGATAGAGACGAAGGTAGTAACAGGACTCCGGTAGAGCAGCAGAAGATGAAACAGCCCAGGGAAGGAGCAGAGAAAAGAGATTGGTAACAGGATGGGGCAGCTATCCTGACAGAATGTCAGGAGCGCCACAAGTACCCCAGGTCCCTCAACTTGGTGTTTCCATTAAAAACCAAACCAAACCAAACCAAACCAAACCAAACCAAACAAACAAAAAAAAAACCACCGAGGCTAGCTCTGTACTCATTCCTTGTTTATAACACAAGTGCCATTTCTCAAGGACACTGTGCATCATGCTTTGACTAGTCGTGGCACATGAGGGCTCTGCTTTCTCTCATATCGCGCTCCCTAGATGGAAGAAGGACAAGGCGGCTGAGTCACCAACATACTACATATAGCCTCTCAGGCAGGATCTGGGAGGTCCAGTGAACTTGAGGTGCCTCCCAGCAAGGGCTCCAAGTCCCTTGCAGGTCAGGGCCACGGGGACTCTGTCCCCCCCCCCCCCCCAAAGATTTTCCTTCTCTCTGTGCCACCGAGTCCCATGCCTGGTTCTACCCTGGCACTGCCTGGAGCCGATGAGACCTCAAACAACCCAAGAGAGCTTCGGGTGACTGCATGGATTTGCAGCTACAAATGAAAAGCCACGTTTTGTTTTGAATGGATTGTGCTCTGGCAGGAAGGCCTGGGATACAACTCCACCGAGAGCGGATGCAGATGGGAAGCAGATGTGGGGATGTTGCAAGGCCTGCTCCAGCGCCTTAGGCCCACCTTTTGGGATGCAGGCCCTCTGCTGTAGAATGCTGATGGGCATGGCTGTGCCTAGACACTGTGGGAGCCCCAGCTGTCACCCCCGCCTTCTCGCTCTCCCACTCAGGACGAAACCTTCCTTTCCTTGCATCCTTAGAAGACATGTCTGCTCTCCCTGCCCTCTCCTCTGTCCCCACCCCCTTACCCTGTCTCTTTATGTCACTTGCCTCTCTTACCCTGTCTCTCCCTCAGACATTCTGTCTGTCCCCCAAGTCTTTGCCTCCCCCTCCTTGGTCCTGGCTGCTTCCCAAGGCTTCTGCCCCTACCCTCCATGCTTGGATAAATCTGCCAATCAGCTTGAATCCCTGGGGTGAGGAACAGGAAGAACCTGCCAAGGGCCGACAGCAACCCCAGTTCCCTGAAGGAAGCCGTTTCAAGCCAGCTAGGCCTGGGCGGGCTGCAGCCAAGAATTTCTCACTTACCCTCAGGGCTGGATATTTAGTCTGAGTTGGGGAGGGCAGGTGGCAACCAGCCTGGAGCTCCTAAGCCTGCAGGAGTCCCGGCACTCTCCCAGCTCTCCATCCTTCGGTTCCCGCTCTGCTCCGTGGGACACTGCTCTCCCCGTCCTGGCTTGGGCCCAATCCTTTCCAGCATTACAGAGAGGTAGCACAGCTGGGTATTGTGGTCACTATTTCCCAAGGGCACAGGCCCAGGTGAAGGGCAGGCAGGACAGGAAGAAGCGTATTTTGTATACCCCGCTGCACTGCTAAGCAATCCTTCCCTTTCCGCCCCTGCAAGGCCCCAGCCAGCCTCCAAAGGCACACGTGCTCGTTCCTTGGCGTGTACACAGCATACATACTTTATCCAATTGATACTGGGCTCCACATTCAGTTGTCTTGTTTTTCTTTATGTTCTGCAAGCCCTCTTGGGTTCTCAGACAAGATCTCAGGACCATTTCTAGCACATTCCAGGGGCCACCAGTCATCTCAAAGTTTGATTTTGAACTCTTGAGTGCTACTCAACTTTTGAGAAGAACTTGAGAGACATATTGAAAATCGTCTAAAAATAGGATGTTGCCATTCCCAGAAGACTGAAACCGTGTAGAGGGACATTTCACAGAGGCTTCTGTGGGTGTGAGTGAGGAGGCTGTCAGAACACAGCTGGGGTCTCTCCCTCGCACTCCCCAAGACTCTGCTCAAGAGTTCTTTTCTCCAGCAAGCATTTGCTCCAGGACCCATGGGCACTTCATGGTCCCCAGGACTGGGCTGTACTACATCATAAGATGTAGTCTCAGGAGCTTGATCTCAGTGTGGCACCTAAGCTTGGCTCTGGAATCCTTCCTGCACTGAGCCTCCATTACACAGGTATCTCACACTCTGCTAGGCCATGGTTTTGAGTGGCAGGTAAACCAGCAAGCCCATCTCTCTGCTCATGAAGAAGATGGGCAGGTGCCGACACCTGCATCACAGTCAGGGGAGGTCTGGGAGAGCCCCTGCCGCTGAGGGGACCTCAAAGAGGTCACAGCAGCCACCTCTGAGATTCAGTTTCTTTACCCAGTAGAGTGGGAAGTAGTCACAGGACACAGCTAAAAATCATTAGTTCAAGCGACGGCAGATGGCAGAGGCCGAGTTCTCTGCTAACCTGTCCCCAGATCCCCATGGTATTGCAGGATATGCAGTTCACTCCCAAGAGCCGGCCCTGCATCTTAGTTGGCGGCCTGCCTTTGGCTGTTTGATTCTGCTTGCGTGACCTGCATAGAAGGCAGGTAGGTGCCTGGCAGCTTACTTCCCTGAGCCCCAACAGGTGGCCCCCAGGGACTCTGGGAGTAAGGGATGAATGCCTAGTCTCCAGAACTCCCTGCAGACAGAGCCGTGTCCCCTCCACAGCTCGTTGGCTGACACTGTACCCTTGTCTGACCTCCTTCTCCTCCCACTCCACCCCTGGGAAGATTCCTAAGAAACTGTCACTTTCACACAAACTCTTGTTTCTAAATCTTCGCCTGGGGAACACAATTCAGGACACTGGGAAATCCTAAGGAAACCTTAGGATGTGTTTCCTAAGCTATGCGGCCCCTTCTTCCTGTAGAGCTGTCCTATGGCCAAGGCCAGTTCTCCCAAGGCTGTATGGAATCAGTCACAACACACTGGCCATCTCACTCCATGGACATCTCTGCTTCCTGTGCAGGCAAAGGCCATAGAAGGTGACAGCATGGCCCTGGCAGATACCTCTCTGCCCTCAATTCAGGAAACTGTCGGAGCTATTGGCCTCTGGATTCTGTGTCCTCCCTCCAGGGACCGGCACAGGATACCAAAGGGTAGTATAACATTCATACCCGACAACCGCCACCTCCTTCTGGTGCTGGACACCCCAAGGCCATGCTGAACTTAGTTCTCCTTTTCCACATGAGGCAGAAGCAGTTGACAAGTGCCAGATGCAGAGGCTGGTCTGGATATTTTTTTTTCCTGGTCTTTGTGATGTTTATGGCATTTTCCAGCCTTTAAACTGTGACTTGTTAACGTTTTTTCCTTGTTCCAAATATTCTTTCTTAACTAATTTCTCTGATTCTCTCACCATAAAGATGACTTTCAAAATTATAGAAGCTTGAGGCAACCTAAAATCTTACTATGTTTCGATCACCTGATGTTTGGAAGACTTTGTCAGACTTTATTCTACTTCCTTACATTTCAGTCCTTGTTTCTCTTCTCATTTGTTATTATTCCAGTGTCGGATATAACCAGTGTCGGATGGATACATTATAGCAGGCCCATTTAAAAACATGCCTAATGTCCAGCCTGTAGCCTGCAGCCAAGGAAAGTTAGGAATACAGTCGAATGGAAGTCCATAAGCTTACTTAAACTTTGAGATTTATATATTTTGTAACTAGCTTGCCCGCTTCTTACATGTGATCCTTCTAGATAACCATGTTACATTATGGTGTTAAAGGTTGGACACACCTGGTAGAGAAAGCAAATCAAAGGCCAGTGAGATGGTTCAGTGGGTAGAGGCACTTACTGTACAAGCTGGGTGAACCGAGTTTGATCCCTAGAACCTGAATAAAGGTGGAAAGAGGGAAAAAAAACAAAAAACATGCCTAACTCAGATTCCTTCAGTCTCTAAATGTCAGAGCCACCCATCACCACCTGACACAGAGGAAGGCAGGGCAGAGTAGAATTAAAGTGGAATCTGAGAACCTCAATTCTTTTTTCAAATATTAGCAAATAATGTAAAATATATAACCTTGCTGAGCAGCGGTGGTGCATGCCTTTAATCCCAGCACCTGGGAGGCAGAGGCAGGTGGACATGTGTGAGTTTGAGGCCAACCTGGTCTATACAGTGAGTTCTAGGGACAGCCTGGGGCCAAACAGAGAAACCTTGTTTCAAAACAAAAACAAAAACCAAATTATATATGTATATAATGTATATATGACCTTGAAAAAATTCTGACTTTGGGAGCAGCTTGCATGAGCAAGGAGCCCTGAACATAAGCCTCAAAAGCTTCCTAGGAAATTGGCCTCTGGTTCTTGGAGTTATTGTGCATTTTGGACACACAGTGTTTTAAGGTCTGAGGGTTTTAGGCACATCCCAAATGTAAGAAAGAAGTATGGCTGTTCTGTTCAGGGATCTTCTTTCCTTGGTGCTCCTCAGTTGTGGCAGGAGGACCCTAGAGCATATTCAGGTGATGCTGAAGAAGAACTGGAACTGGTCACCATGGTTACAGTTAACAGCGAACTGGGCTTCTGACATTGGTCTTAATGGCAGGAGGTACCTGGCACCCACAAGCCCAAGTGGGTACCTCTTCTTTTGCATGTTTTTGTTTTAGGTGACCCCCCCACTTCCGACACTTCCTTTTCCAAAGTTTCTTCTTCTAAAACCATTCCAGGTTTATCTTTGCTGAATGGAAGAGAAGGACAAGAGCAATTAGCTCTGTCTAGGACAGGCCGGGGCTGGAGCCCAAGAGAAACCAGAAGTGGGAGAGCAATGCTAGCGCCCAGAGATGCTTGTGCGGGTTACAGAACGTTTCTCACCACCATTACGTCACCTGCATTTCAGGCTCCCTCTGCACTGTACATTGTAGTACATGTTAGAGTCGCTCTTTTCTAGGTAAGTGAGAGACTCAGCCATCCATGTAATTGTGGTTCTTTATCCTCAATTAAAATTCAACACAGTCTAAGAAAGCTGTGGGTATTGGCTTACCATTGTAAGCAATTTTTTAAAGAGGACAGGGGCCACAGTGTAACTCACTAGTGGAACACTCGCTGGGAATTTCAAGACTCTGGGTTTGATCCTTAACACCACAAAAAGTAATATAGGAGGCTGGGGAGACGGCTCAGCAGGCAGAGTGCTTGCTGCTTGAGAATAAGGACCGAATGTGGATTCCTGCCTTCCCCAGAAAGTTGAATGCACCAGTGTCTGTTTATAATTCCACTGCTGGAGAGAAGGGAACAGATCTTGGAGGCTCACTGGTCAGCCCGTCTAGCCAAAATGCTGATCTCCAAGTCCAATGAGAGACCTTGTCTCAAAGAATCAGATGGAGAGCAGTGGAAGAAGAGGGCTGATGTTGACCTCTGACCTCCACATGCACACACATGTGTGCACCACACACATAAGTACTAAGAAAAATATAATGCCTACCCCATCCCTTTTGGGTTGAGATAGAGACTTACTATGGAGTTCAGGCTGACCTAGAATTCACTCTGTAGCCCAAGCTGCCCTGGCCTCCCAAATGCTGGCTGGCATTCTGGGCATGAGCCACCACACCAGCTGTACCTACCTTTTTAAAAAGAAATGTCAAGACACTCCTTTTCATGGATTCTCTAACCCTTCATATCCTCTGACACAACCTGGGTTTGGAGGTTGAGGACGGACAGTCCCAGGTGAGGAACATTGCTCGAGGAGGTGCATAGTGGAAGTCATGAGTTGAGCGTGTTCAGACATTCACCATACCCGGCCATGCATGCAGGGGTGCTGTCCCAGGATCAGGGGGCCCATCAGACAGGCCTCCCAGACCACTCTCTGGCACGTCTTGTCTCTTAGTGGAAAGAGTCTGCTTCAACATAAAAACGGCTCTGGCACAGTTCTAAGGTAAGTTCTAAGACTGGAAAAGGCCTGTGGCCTGTCATTGCCCATATGGTTTGTTCTCAGTGAGACGGAGAGAGGATTGCCAGGGTGAGCTGGTATGTCATGGAGGCGCCCACATTTCCAGCCAAGTGATGGACTTGGCTTCCCCCCTTAGCTTTGAAGCCGCAGCCCACGGCTTGGCCAGCCCTTGGCCTTTTGCTTTTCTTCCTTTCTCACAAGGGCCTGGAGCTGGACACTGGTCTAAGGCTCTTCCCCAAACATTTGGGGATTGAGAGAGGGAGGGATGCCGAAGCCCTGGAAGGAGCAGTAGAATATGCAAGCACTGCCATGAATGGGCAGTAGCTGTCTCAGGGATGCAGGGTGGCAGGACTGGCTGGGGACATGCCCACCAGGCTGGCTCCCTAGGGACCCAGGAATCAGAGGCCCACTCAGTCTCCTGCCCTGCTCAGAGGATGAACAGCAAGCACTGTGGCCGCTCCCTTGCAGGGATCCTCTGGACTCGGCTCTCTGCCCCCAAGCCACCTCATATGAGCTTGTGTGAGGTGAGGTGTTGGAACCAAGCTGACACTAAGATTCATCTAATAGGCATGTAACCTTGGACAGATTACTCCTTCGTGCCTCAGTCTCCTGTAAAACGGAAATACTAAACACACCTTATAAACATTGTGAAGATGAACAGAGTTAATACAGGTCAAATGTTAAGAACAGGGTCTGTGTGGCATAAACACACATTAAATGTCACCTATTATTATACCAGTTCTGAAATGATTCCTTTAGGTTATCTCCTGCTACTTAGCAACGGACTGAGATGGGGGCAAGTGGTGGAGAAACCTTTGAGGATGCTGTGATGGACAGCTTCTCTGGCTGCTTGCCTCCCGGGACCCAGCTGCAGGCTAGTCTCACTGCTGCGACTCCCTTGTGTCTGTTTGAGCGTGTGAGCCAGCCAGCCGGGGAGAGGTGTTTAATGCCCCCATTAGCACCTCACTGCTTGCTGTGGGCACTAACCACCTCAGCGGGCTCCCACTGGACTGGCTGCGCTGCTTCTGAAAACTAGTTCCTGCCGTAGCCCAGTCTTCCCCAGCTAGTCCCAATTCCTGCCCCCAGCTAGTCCCAATTCCTGCCCCCAGCTAGTCCCAATTCCCTTTCCCCAGAAGTGAAACAAGTTACTGGCTAGATTCTGGAGGCATAGGTGCATTGAAAACAAAAACAAAAACCTCCCCACAAACTTCCAATTCCGCTCTACCATCTGAAAGAGAACTCAGGGCAGCTTCATTCACCCAGAACCTTCCTTCTCTCCTCCCTTACCCAACACCTGCGGACATGCCTTCACCCTCACTCCTCATGGTTTAGTAGTATGCAATCGGGCAGGGAGGCAAGGGCTCAAATTTGAAGCAGATGTTTGGGATGATGAGTGAAGTCGGGGTGGGGACAATAGGAAGGATGTGGACCCTTCTAGAACGGCTTGCTCTGACCTGCTGCCAAGGCTGAGGGAAAATGAGTGAGTGTTCCTGGTTAAATACCCAGCTATTCCCTGTGCCAGGCTTTCCTGGGCCTCAGTCCTCAGAGGCTCTGGCTCTGCCCCCAGAGTTCTCCATGTCCTTGTGCCAACCACTATCTTGGCCCCCTGTTCTCACTCCACCAAGCCCCAGAGCGCAGCCTCACCTCAAAAGTCAGGGCTGGAGTTCTGCTTCCTTTTTTCCCCCTATAGCTAATCCACAGTGACATTTTTTAAACCAAAGCTTAGGATATGCTCTGACAAGAAAGATTTGTGCTTGTTCCTCGTGTGAGAGGCTGTCTGGAAGACTTAACTGAGATGCCAAGACAATAGAATTTTCAAGGTTCTGGGGCAGAAATAGATGAGAACCATTGTAGAGTCTGCAGATGGATGGCTGCTACCCGACCCCTCCCACCAAGTCCCCAGAGGGGCACATGAGCCTTCCTGGATTCATTAAATATGTCCATCACCTTGAGCAAGACAGAGTACCCTCTATAGAACACAGTTTCAAATCCATTGCTAGGGCTGAGGAAACATGTTGGTACTATCATGGACAAGGTTTTGAAGAAATCCCTTTTAGGACAGGGAGCACAGTGAGCTGGTATTCTTAAGGCCGAGTTCAAACGAGCACCTGTCTAGCTGTTGAGGGAATCAACCATGAGCTCTGTCCAGCCCCCAGAGAGGAATAAGATTGGTCACAGCACATAGCAGGGAACTCAGGACTTGTCTCCTGGGTTTGACTAAGACTAAGGGAAAACGAGTGAAGTTCAATGTTTCCACCCATGGTGGCCACAAACCAATGTCATGGCTCTTTGTAGTGTTGATTCACTTCTTCGTGCTTTGGGGCTCATTGGAAATGGCTCTGTCTTTCCTCTGCCATCCCAATTATTCTAAGCAAGCACAAATCTGTTTGATTGCTATTAATGTTGAAAATACTCCCTTTCCCCATTCATCCAAGATTTTAATTTCATTCACTGAGCTGCAGGCAACGGGCCAGTTCCCTGCTGCCAAAGTCAATACCCAGGTCTTCTGTGTCTGGGAGAGCAGGTTAAGAGAGAACTGGCCCTAAGATCACGGAGTTCCCTTCCCCAGCCCGGTGCAGGATCTGTGAGGCCGGAGACTACTTATGGTTCAACGAGAACTCGCCCCTTGGGTCTGTTTGAGCCCATCTTTACAAGAGTTCTTTCTTCTCTGAAAGTCAGCAGGGAGAGTAATTTCCCTTTGTTAAAGGAGTTAGACATTTCACTTGCAGCTGTAACTGTATGATGTGGTCTCCAAACACATAAAAAGCAGCAGCCCCCATCCCTGTGGAAATAAAGCAGAATGTGAAACATGGAGACATGTGGCCCCAAGTGTGTGTACCTGAGCCTCAGGAAAAGGGCACAACACTGTGAGGCTCTCAGAGGCATGGGCCGTCTCCTACCCAGGGTCTCAAGCTCTCTGTGGTGTCCCATCTACAAAGGAACGTTTGCTGAGATACAGATCTGCACAGAACTAGAGGGGAAGGGGGACCACGAACCCGGCGATGGGAGACACCAGATTCCAAGTGGAGAGTCTTTAACAGAAGTTAAAGGGCAACTTGAGAGCACTCGGCCTAGGATTTCGGAGACCCGAAAAGGACGACACATACTCTTCTTACACAATAACACGTTTTGCCTTCAAAACAGCCGGAGAGCCATCAACCTTCTCCAGCTGGCTTGCAAATCCTGATCTCCCCGACTCCGCTAATGGGCAGAGGAATGTCTTGGCAGCTTTCTCCGAGTGGGAGTTCTGGAGAGAGGGAACACTCGGCCTGTAAAGCAGAGAAAGCCTCAGACTCCACCTCAGACAAACCAACAGTGCAGGTGAAGACAACGATGTTGCCAGCCTAAAGGTACAGGAACCCCTCACAAAGACCGGCCATGCTTATAGCTTCAGTAGATTCATGGTGTTGCTGGTGTGTTGGGGCAGGGGGTGTCTCCCTTATTCTGGTACTCTTGAAATTGTATGCTCTTCAGTGAAGCGTGCTCCAGGAATGTGGCCTTTACCAACTGGTGCTGTTTCATATAAAGTATAGACAGGAGATTTACTCAAATGAGTCTTTCTCTGCAGTCACCAGAGATAAACAGAGTACTGTGTCTGACCTCACTGTAATCTTCCCTTTTGCACGTGACTAAGGATTTTCCACCAATGTAGAGATAAAAATAATTCTAGGACCCGCCCGCCCCCCTCGGTTACATCCTCAGGGGTGTCTCGTGTTCCTCAGGCAGGACTCACTTGAAACTTGGCACCCTCTTCTCCCACATTATTAGCTCACAGTTCTACAAAAGTTTCTCCATGCAGATTTTAAAGCTATGACCACTATTCGCTTGCACCTCTTAAATTCTCTCCAACCTGGAGTAGGGCCTTCTCTTCATCAACCCAGATCACAGTGACTAATAGGTAAACCAAGGTATAAAGTGTTCATCTGTCACACCCAGTACCAAGTAAGTGTGAGGCAGGCAGGAAGCCCTGGTGGCCTGATGTCTGGATTCTATGTCTAAACTAATCTTCAGGAGATAAACCAAAAATGCCAAGTTTGGGTTCCGAAAAGAAACATACCCATGCTCAGACAGAGTTCTGGAGCCAAGCATAGCGGCACACACCTTTATTCCTAGCATTCAGGAGGGAGAGGCAGGAGAACCTGTGAATTCTAGGCCAGCCTGTCTCAAATTAAAAAAAAAAAAAAAAAAAAAAAAAAAGGCTACCGAGTCAGAAATACCAGCGCAGTTGACACGTTTGGAGATAACCGACTGCTGAGTCATTAATACCACACTTATATGCTACTTGATAATGTCCCACTGACTGTCACAGAGAATTACGGTCATGTCAGATCAGGCCACAAACAGGTCATAAATGCCAAGGAGTATCCAACATAGCAGTCTCAGAACATACGATTAATCAGGTTCAGCACCAGGAGTCTGGGCTGGACTCTCATGGGACCAAGATGGTCTCAGAGAATTCTTAACACCAGCTGTGAAGACCCAATGAAAATAGCACAAGGAGGATGGTGGCAGCTAAATATGTAACTCTACGAAAATCGGAAGGCTGTCAGTGTTAACAGTGTTTACCTCTGGAGGGTGGGTGACTTAGCCCTGTATACTTCCTCTTCCACTATTTTTTTGGGGGCTTTGTTGTTGTTTGACATTGAAAGGGTTTTTGTTTTATGAGGCAAGGTCTCACTGTGTTACTTAGGCTGTTCTCAAACTCCTGGGCTCAAGCGATCCTCCTAGCCCAGCCACCCAAGTAGCTGGGACTACAGGCATGAACTACCACACCCACCTTGCTTTAACTGTTAAGATTTTTTTTTTAAATGTATGTGCCTGTGCACCATGTTTGTGCAGATGCCTACAGACATCCTGGGTCCCTGGATCCCCAGGAACTGGAGCTACAGGTGGTTATAAGCTGCCCAGCGTAGGCGCCAGGAACCAAAGCCAGGTTCCTGTAACAGCAGCAAACATCCCTAACCACTGAGCCATCTCTCTACCCACCCTCCCCCACCCCCATTTTTTTCTTTGAGACGGGGTTTCTCTGTGCAGCTTTGGTGCCTGTCCTGGATCTCGATCTGTAGCCCAGGCTGGCCTCAAACTCACAGAAATCCACCTGCCTCTGCCTCCCGAGTGCATGGATTAAAATCATGCACCACCGTTGCCCAGCCTAGCCCCCACTACTGACTTTCTGATACAGAAAACAACAAATTAATGTTTAAAGATTATAATAGATTTCCTTTGGTCATATCAAAGTAGCTTTCTCCTCAGGCCCTGAGCACAAACCCTTCCCCACTGGGTTGGTATCTATAGCCAGGGTTCCAAGTGCACACACTCTCCACAGCAGACTGCTCCCGCTTCCAGGGGGGTCACCAGTAACAGAGAGAAGCCTCTCTGAACATTTTCCTCCCCATCTTCCATTTAAGTTCTGCTCCCCGCTCCCTCTCAAACAGTCACTCAGTGCTCGCTTCCTGTAGGTGTTTTATTTACTGTACAAAATATTTACATCTCCAGCTGCAGACGTCCAGACCGGGCCTGACAATGTGCAGCAGAGTTCGGTCTCTGCCAACTTTCTAGAACCACACCGACATCCTCTTGGTTTTCATTTCATGACTTGTCTCCTTCAAGGACAGTGAAAAGCCAAAAGCCAGGGGAGCAGCTAGCCTCCCAAGGGCCTATGTCACAAAGCATTAACAGAAGAACTGGCTAAATAAGGACTAGGAATAGAAAATTGCCCAAGAAATAACACATCTTTTTTTTTTTTTTTAATCTCTCCAACATTCTATATGTCTTCCCCACACTGGCTAGTGCCAAAGCAGTATTAGAAAAAAAAGGTAAAAGAAACTGCAAAAGAGAGCAAAACTGCTTCTGAATAGTCAGGAGAGAGTACACTGGAATAGAAAACCACACAGTACTAAAGGGTTGTTGTTGTTAGAGACTCTGGTGCCTAGGAGACTGAAAAAGTGCTATAACTAGAGCCTAAAATGATAGGTCTAGCCAAGAATATAAACTCAACCCCCCTGGTAATCTCTAGAGGGGTGCTGGAGCTGGGATTACAGAATCCAGGACAGGAACAATTGCCCCAAAGAGCCAAGCCAGCCCATGTACCCCAGGTGGAAGCCCCAGAGGAGGCCTGAGAGGCAGCAGGGGGATGGCTAAACCAGCTTGGACACGTTCCATGGGGAAAGTGTGGGCAAGCAGCAGCACCTTGTCCTGGTCCCTGAGGAGAGCAGTGACCATGTGGCATGGAGGGTCCTGGGGTGTAGAGGCCCTGATGCCAGGTCCTAAACCCCAAGAAGTGAGGTCAGCGCCCACGCCAACAAAGGACAAATAATGACTGCAAAGGAGGTCAGGTAGGAATTCTAGCAGCTCAGGAGGGCTTGTTTCTCATGATCCCTGGGAACAGGAGAGCTCAGACATACTTCCAGGAGGCCAAGTCGTAAGAACTGCCTTGCCTCGGGATTCTGTGTACCTGCTGGTTTTGGCAATAAAGATGGCTTGTAATATTCTGAGTGAGTACCCCATCAGAAATGGGAGCTTGTAGCAAAGCCTAATTAAAGACAGAAACTGGGAAGTCCATGTGATCTTGAGCCTTATGGTGTTTTCCTTCAAACACTAATGAAAAGAGATGTTATCATCTTCCAAGAGACTGACAAGTCCTCTTCGATCACACATAATGGTGAACCCAATATAGCTTCCTCCCTCCTGATTCCCCATCCTGAAACTGATGAAACCAAGTACCTGGAACTGCTAGGTATTGACTGCTGCTGGATCGCCACCATGTCTATCCCCAGTGGCCTGACCCAGGACCTGTGATGACAGTTCTTCTGCCTCAGTGCTACCAGAGACCACCACCGAAGAGTTGGCAACCTATGTTTACTGTCCCAGTCCTTTGCTCCCAAAATTCTTCCAGCGGAGTGTTAAAGACAGCTCTTAACAGACCACATAAACTGGAGATCAGTGGTCATGCCGCGCCGTCCGTCAGTGCAAACAGCAAGCTCAGAGAAAAGCATCAGTAGTCTTCAAGCCGTCCCCGAGAGAAGTGCAGCCAGCACGGGAGGCCACAGCACAGCCACCTTTACATTCTTCTCACCACTTTTCTCACCGGCTCAAGCTCAGGAGAAAGCTTAGCACAGTCTTTATGGAGTGATGATCATCTTCAAAAATGCCCCCCAGGAGTGTCTTCTCCAGTTGTCACCACAGAGACCTGCAGTACCATCAGTCCCCATCAGTGCTATGGCCTGTGCCGGCCACTTTCTATCTGTGCTTCTCCTGGCTACTGATGAGAAGAGGTGATGGGTTGTCCAGGAGAAGGGATCATGTACCAGTCTGGTCAAGTAGTGAGATCAAGAAGGGATTTCCAAAGAGCAGAGGGTGCTGGAACAAGGCATTGCTTAAGGGTCTCAGCATGCCAGCTTTCCAACAGAATTGAGTCCTCCATGTCATCCATCTCTCCCAGACACTGAGGCAGATCCAGCTACAGAGATCTTCAAAGGACCAAATGAAATGACAGCAGCATGGTCCTTTTCTCATGACTGAGTGGTGTTCAGATAGGTACCACGTGCCCAAATGGCCTGTGGTAAATGTGGACACAGAGCGGGTGAGGTAAGAACAATGCTTGTAGATGGCAGAATACTCCAGACACACGGGAGCATGCAGTCTCTCCTGGCTAATGGGTATGTGTGTTAAGGTCAGTGGTTATGCTTGGTAACATGTGTCCAGATGCTCTAGAGAGTATGAGCCAAGCAGGTGACAGAGGAGCGGTCAGAGCATGCCAAAGCCCTCGCAACCCTCACTGATGGCCAGCTGCAGCATCCTGTGTACCTCTTCATATGAGTCATATGTAGGGAGGCACAGTTGGTTAAAACTGGAAGAACAAGGAGGAAAATGATTAATTCACACTACAAGAAACATGAGCAAGGGCTAGAAAGAGACTCTCCCACCAGGGATGCTTTGGGCAGCCAGACACCTACCATGTGTGTGCAGTAGGAAGAGTGCTGTGGGTCGGAGCAGCGATAATCTGAAATGAGGGACAGAGGGCAGCAAAGCCTCCAGGCGGAAGCTGAGAGGAGCCTGTTGTGAACTGAAGTAGCCGAGCCAATTCCTCCTGGGTCAGACTGGAAACCACAGTCCAAAACCACCTCATGACCTGGCAGGAAGGACAAGGCTCTAGTCACACAGGGTATGCAGCATTTGATCCTAAGGAGCTGATCCTTACGGAAGGAACAGGATACTCTGGGTAGGCACATGCTCCCATTTACAGTTCTATGAGGCATGAATAACTACCTCTGTAAGAATTTACATTGTCACAGGGTCAGATGAGCAATCACCAATTGATTGCTTGGCTCTGTTTACTTGCATTTCCCATTTACTGCCCCAGTGGCAGTCAATGTAACAGTTTAGGGACCCAGGCTCCTTTCAGCCTGGATAACCACCTGTTTTCCCCACATGAATCACCTTTGTGCAGGTCAACATGTCAACTTCTTTGACTTCTCTAATTTTTTCTTCTAAAACCTTTCCTCACAAGATGATACCAATCCAACTGTAGAAAGTTTAGCCCATTACCTTTTCTCTGAAATGCCAGGAGCCATCAACCACTACAGCATGGGCTTTGAAGTCAGCTACACTGATGTCTCCAGTCCCACACATCAGCAGCTAAAAAGACAGACAGAAGGACAAAGACACACTAGTCAGTTACCTGTTGACATGGAAATGCAGAATAAAAGGAACACCAGGAGAAAGACAGGAGGTGAGATCACAGTGCCAGAATAAACTGCAATCAGCCAATGATTCCTAAGCAGTGTGGTCTTTAAAAAAAAAAAGGCCTGGATATGGGGCCCAGGGGTAGATGCAGTCTAGGGTTGTTGGACAGGTTTAAAGGGGTTTGGCAGGTGGTGGGCAGTGTCTTCCCCCGGGTCCCTAGGACCGCTCTGGCCTCTGGTACAGCTGCTAGGGGCTGTGGGCCCTATATCTGCCTGTGTCACAGAGTCAGTTACAAAGAAAGGCAGACAGATATGCTTGTAGCTGAGCCCCAGGTCTACTACATCCGTATCTCTAGAGCTGGATTAGAAGCTTATGTAACTGAAAAGGTGTTTCTGGTGAGCATGCCTAGTTAAGAATCGCTATGGATTCCTTGTAATTAAAAGAAAAAAAAAATTAAAGAAATAAAAGAACTAAGTATATGCTCTAGCAAAGGAATGCCAAGGAAAAAAGGCAAGTCCTTTCCCTTTGATGAAAATCCCCAAGCCCCGTTTATGAGTATTTTCTCTCAGGATCTATCTATTCTCCTTTGATGGACTGAACTTTCACTACTTCCCTTTAGCTCTGCCTCCAGTTGAACAGATAAATTAAAAGGTATGCAGAGAGAGAGAGAGAGAGAGAGAGAGAGAGAGAGAGAGAGAGAGAGAGAGAGAGAGAGAGAACGAACACATCAATGACATCAGAGCCCTAAACATCTTGTTGATGTCCTAATTTGGTTCAAGATCCAACACGTTACTTAGCAGACTATGAGTATCCTTCCAATAGCTATAAGGAATGAAATCTCTTAATAAAGAGACAAAAGAGGGCCAACGAAGCCCTGGAAGCTTTGTTTCGAGACCATGCCAAGCTAATGAGCAACTAGGAGCAGGCTAAGGAGCAACCAGAAGACTGCAACTTTCCTTTATATGCTGTTACCAATGCTCATGAAAAAACAAAACACTCCAGTGTCCCAAATACCAGCACTGGGTAAGAGCTCTATGAGAAATCTGAGACTGAGAATTCCTTGTTTGGATTTTATATCTCAAAGCACAAAAAGTGATAGGCTAATGGAAGGCTCTGACTGTTCTCTGACAGCTCAGCTAACAAGAAAAAGAACAACACAACATCACCTGACACTCGCACCAATTGTTTTCCTTACAATTTTAAAGGAATTTTATCTTTTTGTTGTTCTGTTTTGTTTTTCAAGACAGGGTCTCTCTGTAGCCCTGGCTGTCCAGGAACTCCCTCTGTAGACCAGGCTGGCCTGGAACGGATCCTCATGCCTCTGCCTCCTAAGTGCTGGGAAAAGATTTCTAACAGGAACCAGTTTGCAGAAAGGAACTCCTCATAAAAGCTATGGGAAGTTAAAAATTATAACTTTACTGTATGTATCATCTGTGAGGAGCAACAGCAGGAAAGGACAAACTGACTTTGTTTTCTGCTGCTCTTGTTGTTTTTTAACTTTGTCTGTTCTTATGTCATGTGCATTAGTGTTTTGCCTGCCTGTGTGTCTGTGTGAGGGTGTCGGATCCCCTGGAACTGGAGTTACAGATAGTTGTGAGCTACCATGTGGGTGCTGGGAATTGAACCCAGGTCCTCTGGAAGAATGGCCAGTGCTCTTAACCGCTGAGCCATCTCTCCAGCTCCCTCCCTCCCGCCACTTTGTTTTGTTCTTGACTCATAAGGACTTTAATTCAGCTAACTATAAAAATGGTATTACTTTTTTCTTTTTTTTTCTAATATTTATTTATTATGCATATAGTGTTCTGCCTGCATCTCTGCATGCCAGAAGAGGGCACCAGATTTCATTACAGATGGTTGTGACCATCATGTGGTTGCTGGGAATTGAACTCAGGACCTCGGAAGAACAGCCAGTGCTCTTAATCTCTGAGCCATCTCTCCAGCCCCAGTATCTACTATCTTATAGCTAACTTTTAATTGATTCAAAATGTGAAATAGTAACACAGGCACGCATGTATACACACACACACACACACACACACACACACACACACACACACACACACACACACGGTGGTTATGGTCAAAACCCTAAATGTAATCCCATCTTGTGGGATGTCTCTTTCACTAGCATTTAGTCCATAAGACACTGTCTTCTTCACTGCTATTTCTCTGGTATCTCAGTACACAATTCACAGTTCACATATACCTGAACAAATACATTCTATAATCCCCTTAAATGTCATAAGACATTATGAAGACTGCACATGATGTCAATACTCCTTACTAGTTGATTAATATCAATAATAGTTAATGGATAAATATTAACTACCACTCTTCATAGACACTTGACATTTTCTGACTTTTGACATTCTAATTTTTTTTTTTTTTTTTTTTTTTTTGGTTTTTCGAGACAGGGTTTCTCTGTGTAGCTTTGCGCCTTTCCTGGAACTCACTTGGTAGCCCAGGCTGGCCTCGAACTCACAGAGATCCGCCTGGCTCTGCCTCCCGAGTGCTGGGATTAAAGGCGTGCGCCACCACCACCCGGCGACATTCTAATTTTTAAAAGCTGAAGAACGGGTCAATGAACAGAAGAGTAACAAAAGTGGACACAGGCAGGAGAGACGGCTCAGTGGTTAAGATCACTGGCTGCTCTTCCAGAGGACCTGGGCTCTATTCCCAGCACCCACATGGCACCTCACAACTGTCTGTAACTCAGGTTCCAAGGGATCCAACACCCTCTTCTGGCTTCTGCAGGAACCAGGCACACATGTGGTACACAGACATACATGCAGGCAAAAGACTCAGACACATATAATAAAATAAAAATTTTTAGAAGGTGAATCCAACTTTTGCACAATAAAAAAGACTTTCTGGCTACATAGTGAGACTCTGTCCCACCCTTTAGCCCCCCCAAAAGAACGGACGGACTTTGCTGCCACACCTCTAACAGAAGATAACAGCCAGCAGGAGCCCACGAGGCATGCTCTGAGAACAGCAGTCGTGGGGCTCGGAAGGTAAAGGCACGTGCTACCTACCAGTCAAGCCTGAGCACTTGTGTCCGATCCAGACTCGTGGTGGAAGGACAGAAGTCAGTCTACAAGTGGTTCTCTGATCTCCACAGGTGGGCATGGCACTTGGGTGCCCTCCACACAGGAAATGAAAAATAACACAGAACAAAACAGGTCCGAATCCTAAGCACTTACCTCAAGCTCATTCTCATCAAAAATAGCCAAGAGGTTCTCAGGAACCAACTCATTCAAGCCTGAAACAAAAGTATCCAAGTTAAAGCCAGCCCGGCAACTACGACGACAACGCAGACATCTTCAGCGAAAGGAGACAGGGTCCCACCTTTTAGGAAATGCTCCACCTCCTCTTTCACTTGACTGGCCAGCCGATACTGGGCTAGCAAGTTCAAGTAGAAGATTTTATTTGCATTGGTGACTGGGGTTTGAGCTCCACCTGTCATGAGTTCTACAACCTGAAACAGGAGGCAAAAGACAAGGAGAGGTTGTGGCTAGGAAACTGTAAGATGTTTCAGCCTGGAGTGTCCCACAAGCAGCGGAACGGGACTCCCTCAGTGCCGGCCTCAAGCTCCTCATCTGCATTTGGCTTCTTAACCCACTTGCCTCGACCTTTTGTACTAACCTTCAGGCCTTACAGCGCTTCTTCCACACTCTGCTAGCTGGTTTCTAAAGTGGGTGTTAAACGAGGTCTTCTCCCATGCAGTGGAGCAGTGGTGATGTCACAGGAAGATGCTGTTTGTTTGTTAGCAATAGTTGAATCCCTCTCCTACAACTAACCCACTGATGACCTTTTCTCAAAGAAGCTCTCTCAGCTCTGAAATTCTGAGACGGAAACAGTTGTTCCCACACATTCTTCTATCTCCCAAGCAGACAAATGGAAAGAACAATGGCTGCAGACGGGAAATCTGCCTTCCAAACTCCAGCCACGATACTAACTTGCTACTAACAGAACTTCAGTCCATTAACTATTTGTGTCACCAACAGAATTAGTAAGCGCACACACTCACACACCCCCCAATAAACAACAATGGAGGAGCACTCGAGGAAGTCCCAAGCAGTGAGAACAATGACCTGGAGATCCTGTGTATGGAAACCAGAGTTGTTTCCATAAGGGAATGAATGCCTCCATTTTAATTGCATTGATGTGAACGATAAATCTTAACATTTTTTAGGCCACAGCTAGAAATGCTTATTCACAAAAACCACACCAAATTATAGGAGTAATATAGTATCTATAATTATAGAAAAAAGTTCTACTGTCTTAATCTACTGAGAATCCCGCTGGTGAACAACCTGTTGCTGTCCCCAGGGCCAAGGACTGTGACCTAAGGTTCTGCTCACTTGCAGCTTCGTTACACCAGCTCAGGAAAGTGGCATTCCAATCATTTTCAGTAGTGTTTAGTTCTGGGTTTTTTTTTTTTTTTTTTTTTTTTGCTTGTTTGTTTTTTTGTTTTTTTGAGACAGGGTCTGTCTATGTAGACCAAGCTGGCCTCAAACTCAGAGATCTGCCTGCCTGCATGTGTCTCCCAAGTGCTGGGATTAAAGGTAGGTACCACCATACCCAGCTGCCACATCTTTTCAGTCATTGCTACTTTCCTTTTAATTGCATATTGTTAACTAGTTTTGCAGTGGTAGTATCATACCTAATGAAGTTTAGTAATATATTATTATTATGACCAGCTTCATTATTATCATTTGATATCTCATAACTCCACAATGTAACAAAAGCACATTTACAACAAAAATATATCTGGCCAGTAATCTCAGCACTCAGGAGGCCAGCCTGAGCTACACAGTGAGACCCTGTCTCAAAAAACCAACCCAACCAAACAAAAAACCCAACAAGACCAACACGAGGATTTTACAACATACAGACACTGTGTTAAATGAAGCATCAGCCACCTACATCCCAACTGCTAATCACTGACACAGTTGTCCTCCCCAGCTGGCCTGTGCAATGACACTTTGGTCGCTCTGCATTCTTTCCTTCCCTGCACAAAGTCCTACTGGTCCTGTTTTAGAGGGGCCAGGGGCGTGGGGGACCCATAACTCCTCGTGGTCTTTATCACCTTATCCAGTTGACCTGATTTGTTGTATTTTTCTTCTGCAAAGACCAGCTCCATCTCACTCATGTCATTGTGGAGGATAAAGCAAACTTTGGACTTGTAGAATTCTGGGTCGTCTGTTTCAAAGTACTGAGGAGAAAGGCAGACACAGAAGCAGCACATGAACTCTTTGACCACAAATGAGATTTTAACTGCTTGACATCACTTACATCTTCAGTCTCAAAAATAATCAGGCCGGGGGGCTGGAGAGCTGGCTCAGTGGTTAAGAGCACTGGCTGCTCTTCCAAAGGACCTGGGTTCAGCTCCCAGCAACCACATAGAGGCTCACAATCATTTGTTATTCCAGTTCCAGGGGATCCAACACCTTCTTCTGACTCTGTGGGCACCAGGGATGCATCTGGTGTATGTACATACATGCAGGCAAAACACACATATAGACAGAATAAAAATAAACAAATATTTTAAAAACATAAGTAAAAGGGAAAAAATACTTTAGAAACTCAGCTCATATGGAAAGATTCCAGAGGCATCGGCCAGACTGTCTTAGTGGAAATGCACACCTAAGATGTTACCTTGTAATGCATACGGAGTCCAATGATTTGGGCCAGGAAAGACCGAGTGAAACGGGCACGGACCAATTGCTTGTAAGCTCCTCCTAGAGAGGACTCATACAAACACTTGCCCACCAGCCGCCCTGCAAACTCATACATCTTCAAGCGCAGGTGAGCCGGGCGATTAGGGTTAGGATGCACCTGTCAAAGAAAGAAATGGAAAGGCCTTGGACCATTTTCCATCCATCCTAGTTCTGGAAAGACCCTCCCTCCCAATGCAATGTACTACAGTTTGGACCTGGAATGTCCCAAAGGTGCCCAGAGTGCCATCGATGGGTTCAGATTACTGGGGTATGCCCTGGAAGAAAGCTGACTGGTGGCCTTCTCTCCTCCATGCCCCAACCCTGAGATGGACGATCCTGTCATACTCTGCCACTACGATATGCTGCCTCACCACAGACCAAAGCAACAAGGCAGACCAAACAGGGACTGAAACTTCTAGAACTCTGCAGCGAGATGATGTTTTCTTTTTATATGCTCATTGTCTCAGGCATTTATTACAGCAATGGAAATCGGGCTCATACCCTCCACCAAGGGAATAAAATTTCAGTTTAAGGATCACAGAGCAGACAACTGAGTAATTGAAAGTGACTGGAGGATGGCTGCTGAAGAACCTTAGATTAGTTTGTGGTCCCAGGATGATTTGAGTACAGGGATATGATGCCTGTCCCTAAATGAGAACTTTATTGAACCACAGTCAGGTGCTCTACTTCTGACACCTCTAGTCAAAGATCTAATACAGAAACCAACTGTCTTAGGCATCTTTCTTTAGAAAATAGCTTCATTATTATAAATAAGTAAAGTAGCCATTACAATATAATGCTCTCAGCCAAATGCTCAACTACTATTTTTTTCCTATTTACAGATGAAATAATGGAGCCAAATAAAAGGGAGGCAACTTGATTAGCTCATTACTAACAGCAAATTAAGAGCAAAACACAAAACACAAGTTGTCAGGACTCCCAGGTCAGCTGTGTGAAGCTCTGTGTACTCGGTTTGGTTCCTGCCCCCCACCCCCCCAGTCCCCCCCAGTCCCCCCCACCCCCCCAGCCCCCAGGAAGGCACACTCACTAGCGCTTGGTTGTTGTCACTGAACCGGGTAAAGAGCTGACTGGTGGTGTCAAACAGGGCTTTGCAGATCAGCTCAAACCACTCCCGGCGAGGCCCTCCCCAATCCAAAGCTGAAAAGTATAACGAAGATTAAAAGTGAGGCTGGCTTCCACCACCTCCTGCTACTTCCCTTCCTTTAGTGACCACTTAACACACTCACACCCCTTCTCTTCCACTCCCTGGCTCTTCACTGCAGCTCGCCTGCATGGTGGACAGTTTCTGGAACCCTACTTCCTTCTGTAGAATTCAAGGTATTCTGATCACTAAGCTAACAGGAACACAGAAGGTCCGAGATCCCAGGAAATGGACACTCTGGGATCTGCAGTGGTTATTTTGTCCTTTTCGTGTGAACTCTAAGAGCTCACCCACATGTCTGTTCTCCACGCTCCACCACGCCATGCAGCCAGGCTTCTTCCCTGACTCATAGAAGCTGGGTCTTTTGGGGGTGGAGAGGCTGTTTGGGATTTTTTGAAGAGTGTGGGAGTAGGAAGGAGAATTAAAATGGTAAAATGAAATTTCAAAACCAACCTTCTTCATCCTGGAAAACCACTTCAAAGTTCTTGCTCCAATCTGAGATGGAAAAGTTCCGAGTGGCCTTCAAAGACTAAAACAGAGAGGAAGGAAGCTGTCAGAACATTGGCTAGCATCCCTCAGCTGCTAAAGACCAACCCCAAGAGCACCACCACTGCTCCCTAAGCCAAGCACTACGTGCAGGTGATGTATGACACATAAGTACGCTTTAGTGACATCATCTTTTTTTTCCCCCAGAGACAGGGTTTCTCTGTGCAGCTTCGCGCCTTTCCTGGACCTCACTCTGCAGCCCAGGTTGGCCTCAAACTCACAGAGATCTGCCTGATTTTGACTTCCGAGTGCTGGCATCAAAGGTGTGTGCCACCACTGCCCAGCTCTAGTGACATCATCTTATATGTAAGTATACAAATCTCCAGGAGAAATTCAAAATTAAAAAAAAAAAATCTAAATATAGAAACAAACCCCGATGATCCCAGCAAACATGAGGCTGAAGCAGGAGGACTACAAGTTCAAGGCCAGCCTGATCTACACTGTGTCAACTTCTCACTGGAGAAAAAACAACACACACACACACACACACACACACACACACAAAAAAAAAAGAACATTTAATTTGGAATTTAATAGTTAAATTTTTTTTTCTTCTTTTTTTTTTTATAAACTTCACTTTATTAATGAAAAACCCCTTACAGAAAAGTTTTCTTTAAAAAGATTCAAGTAAGTGATAAGCTGTAAACAAAAGAGCTTAAGGAGTCTTGGTTTTCAGTAAAGTACAGACTATTCACTAGAATCTTTATCCACCACCAGGCAAGGCCCACACAGGGAGCCATCCACATGGAGTGTGGCTGAGAAAGGGGGTTTCCAGGCACACCTACCAGAGCCAAACACCACAAACACTTTCTGGACAGGCACCAAGCCTTCTCACTCTTAGGGAATGTCAGACCACGCCAATGTCTGTGTGGTGGAGACACACACTCATCAGGTGTTCCATGTCTAGCAGCCCAGAGTGACAACAAGAATGACTTCTTCCTTCTACCCCAGGGATGACTAACAGGCTGCCTCTCTAACCACTACTTCCACCCCTACACTGTCCAGGAACTACGTCAGCACAGACCAGAAAACTGCTGTGTCCTAAGTCTCCCCTCCGCTGCATGCTTCCAACACAGTGGCCCCAACCCAGTATAATAAAGTATATACAATGAAAGAACAAATAAGTCTCTAATATGTTTAAAGGGAGAAGTTTATGGTTCATTAAAAGGATGCACTGCAGAATACAGTCAAATACTGAAGAGGTCTTTAGCTGGAGAACTCGCATATAAAGATGAGACTTTACTTACTGATTCCAACAAGGCGTGTCTGCTGACCTTCAGGGTGACTTTGGAATGAGGTCTCTTCACATGTACCTGCCGAAGCTCTCGCTGGAAAAAGTTCACCTTGTCTTGAAAGGTCTCAGAGCCTCCTGAGGAGCAGCAAAGTTCATCACGACTTATTACAGACAAGCGGAGGAGCACTGCTCTCCAGCTCTACGCCCTCGTGGTCCACTGCCTCCCCACCCTTACCAATGTTCTTGTGCAGGGAGCGGATGAAAGTGGCAGCTAGAATGTTCCTTTCCTTGCAGCTGAGCTCCACGGGAGGCTGAATACCATCATCCACCACCAGTGTGAGGAGCTTGTGAACAGGATCAGGGCCAAGATATGAAAACTAGCAAAGAAAATTTAGAAAGTGGTTAAGTTCATCTGTAAATCCCTTAATTCCACCAAAGCCTTTCAAATGCTTACTCTGCTACACAAACAACAAAAACAAGGCACTGCTGTTTTTTGTAAATAAGTACCGGCCAGGAGTCTCTCGTTTATCTCATACCTTTAATTAGTGCGTGTGTATGTGTATGTGCACAGGTGCATGTGCCACACAGCACACAGGGTCAGCGGCCAGCCTGCGGGCACCGTTCTCGTCTGCCACCCCACAGGGTCTGGAGGATGAACTCTGGCCACTAGACCTGGCCTGCACGTCTAGCTGCTGAGCCATCTCGCCAGCCCTTCCCGATGCTCTACAATGTACAGGTCTGTTTGTCTCTTTGTCGGTTTGAGTGTGTGTACCCATGCTGTGTAGGGGGGTATAGTTTTCAGGAGTTGGTTGGTTCTGCCTTGCTAAATACTCTAGGCTGCTTGGCTTTTGAGCACCCAAGTGATTCTCCTGTCCCTGCCTCCCATCTTGCCACAGAGCACTGGGGTCACGTGCCACCACATTCGGCTCTTTGGCGGGTTCTGGAGATCGACTCAGGTGGTCAGGTTTGGTTGACAAGGACTTTCACCCACTGAGCCATCTTGCTGGTCCCTTTTCAAGTTCTACTGAACTTATTTGAGTCATAGAAAAAACTGCCTTTAAGTAAGGATCCTGGGCAACACTGCAGACCTTCCATCTAAGGTTTAAGAAGGAGCAACTTCTATTCCAAAATGCCTGGAGAAAGTGATCTTCATAAACAATATACCCAAGCCTCTGGGGCAAAGCTTAGATTTAGGCCCAGAACAATTAAAAAACACAACTACAAAAATAAAAAAGAGGAATTTTTTAATACATGAGAACACTCCTTCTCGTAGAGCAAGCTTCAGCAGCAGAGAGCACACATGAGCAGAGCGAGCACACCTTTGAAAGGCCGCTGAGGACAGAAGGCACTGGAGAGTACTCCGAATCGCTACTGGTACCAACTAGGCAGTTTCCAGCACACTCCCTGAATACTCATGGCATTTAATGAGGGATAACTTCTCCTTTGTTTGGAAATGAATAGAGAGAGAACTTTCAGAAACAATGAAAGCCCTCAAAAAAAAAAAAAAAAAAAAAAAAAAAAAAAAGTCTGACCACCCCAAAGTTGAGCCCTAAAGCTCAACTTACCTTTGTTCCAGGGCACACTCGGAAGGTGTAGAGGCGCCAGGGGATGATTTTCAGGTAGAATTCCTTCACGGAGAATTGCTGGGGACCAACAGAAAATGAGGTGGGTGATAAAGAAGAGAGCCCTGTCTGGGTGTTACAAGGCAAATACCAAGGTCGTGTCTGTATTTTTCATAATACAAAAGGATAATTAGTCAGTACTAAAATAAATCTATCTGCAAGGCAAACTGAAACCCGACAGTCCAATTCCACAGACCCGGGTCATCATCTCAACGCTCAGGTCCGACTCTCATTTTGGGATGCTTGGAATTGGGTGCTCACCTCATGAGCATAAACCACTTCACCCTGGAACAAGCAGGCCCCCTCTCTCCGCCTTGCCTGCTGCTGCTCAGTGAGTCCCCACGCCCACAGACAGGAGCCACGCCCACTGCTCCCTCCCCATTTGATGTTGGTTTGTTGTGGTCTGGCTTGAGAAGGGTTTGACTCCCTAGCCCAGACTATCCTGGGACTCTCGAGGCAGCTCAGGCTCTTCGATGTCACAGTGACCTTGTTTCAGCTTCCTAAGTACTGAGATTATAGATGCGAGCCACCATGCCTGGCCCTTTCCTCCTATTGGGATGTTACTAAGGACTAGGCACTGATGGGAAGTCAGGAAGAAGGCTGGAGAGAAACATAGTGGGGGGGATCTTACACAAAAGGTCATCTAAATACCTAATCAAGAGGACAAGGAAGGCTCTTCTTATGCTCTTCAGAAAAGGAGAAAAGAGAGTGCAAGGTTGGTTGGTTTGTTTAATCTGAATGTGTGTCATACATTGTCCCTTTTTTCAGTGCTTGGGACTGCCCCTCACATGCCACAGGCATGTTCGAGCACTGAACTACACCCCAGTCCCGACACTTTCCCTCATGACTTAAAGACCAATGCTCATTACAGGAAACTTCCAACCACACTAAAAGGAGGAAACAGTTGGTCGGTTTTAACAATGACTGATTCAGTGCGGATTCTCTGCAATGTTTCACCCCGCTCAGTTACATCCCTGCCACCCCTCCACCACACAGGAAAGCTAGATTTGTAAACAAAGATGGCACACAGAAGAACATTGGAAAGCACAAGAGAATTTGAACCCAGCTTTGATTATGAGATTAAAGGGTGTAATAGGATGTTCCAATAGTCTCATTCTTGTGAGGACTGGATGAAGAAGAAAACACAGTCAAAAGAAAGCCTCTAACAAGGCGCCCTGAGCTCCAGGGCTTGGGAAGTTCACCCTCCTGTCTCTGCCAAGCTCTTCCTTACAGTCTTGAAGCCCGGTATTGACAACCATTTAGTGTGGTTTCACATGATCACAGAATGAAAGATCAAATTGTTACAATACAGCACAGGGGCCAACAGTGATTCTGATCCCCCTGAGGACTTCGTAATGATCAAAACAAAAGTAGCCTTCTTTACAATCCTGAGAGCTCCACCTTAGACAGTCTTCCCCAGAGCACTCGGAGGATAGAACGTTCAGGTACTCAACGGCGCTGAGAGACACAGTCTGGCAGAGATCTGCCCTCGTACAAAGTGAACCCCTGCAGCAGCAGAGGGCACACAACACTGGGAAGCCTCTCTCAGTGTCTCAGAAACTCTGCAAGGAGATGACTCTGCCCCACTGACACTCAGACTCCACTTTATGGTGTCTGTCACTGAATGTTAGTGGCATACAGACTCGGGGAGGGGATTTTAAGGCAAGAAAGGGGGCGCCAACCTTTGGTGACACATAGCAGTACACCTTCTTGGGTTTCTTCACCTTCTCGGGGGTGTGGCACTCTGAGGGCGAGTCTTCTTCGTCCTCCTCAACAGCGGTGGAGGGCCGGCGCTGAGAGGAACTCATGTGCATGGGAGGGAGATGCCACGGCGTGCTTGTGCAGCTGTTGGTGTTATAAAGGTAAGCCTCAAAGTAAATGCTCACTCCTGAGGTGGACACATTTCGTTCAACAATATTCTTCTCATTCTCTGAAGTACAAAGAACAAAGTTTGAAACAGGAATCAAGAGAGGACAAACTAACCTACTGATGGTCACTCAGGGTACTACCGGGCAGTAAGGTCAACACGGCTCAAATATCAAATGTCTGTGAGGTGGGCCGGAGAACAGACAGAGGGGAAGAAACGGCTGGGGAAGGACCAGGGCACAGCTTTCAACTCACCACTAAGGACTATGATGTCAAATTCGCCATTATTGATGGGTTGGTTCTGGTATGAGATGCAGGCATGGAAGCAACCTCGAGAGTGTAGGGTGAGCCGCAGGAACACCTGGCATGTCTGCCGGTTGGACGTCACCGACTTCTCAAACGAGACCTCATTATTCTCTCCTTCTTGAGCGCCGAGCTACAGGAAGTAAAGTGTGACTTGACATGCTTCCCAAGGACTCTCCCTCCTACGGCTCCTTTAATCTATGCCTCACGCATAGATTACCTTCCTAAACGGACAGGTACTGTCAGGTAAAGACAAGACGGCTCGGAAGTCGGGGGAAGACAAGAGTTGGGGTGAGCATAACAGCAGACCCTAGCTTTCCTGCACATGGAAAAGAGAAGAAGGCACTCACCTCATGAATGGACAAGCTGTAATTGTGCTCATCTCTCAGGGACGTGGAATTGTTGGTTGGGTTGTCATACTCATCTCGGGGCACTATTTGCAGAGTGTGTGGTTGACCACAGGTCAACACAAGAGTAGAAAAATGGCACACAATTTTGGTTTTGGAAGGAACCACCATTCCTGAAACAGACAATGAAAGACAATGAAGACTAAGAAAGAAAACAGATTCACAGAAATGAACTGTGGGGACTTGTTTTCTGTTGTTGCTTCTGGGTATGTTTTTATTTTTCTTGTTATTTTTAACCACTTTTTACACCAAACAAAATGGGAAAGAATCTGAAGAAGCCAGAACTAAAGACACAAATACAGTGCTCCAATTTCCCAGAGAGCCTTTTTTTTTTTTTTTTTTTTGGTTTTTCGAGACAGGGTTTCTCTGTGTAGCTTTGCGCCTTTCCTGGAACTCACTTGGTAGCCCAGGCTGGCCTCGAACTCACAGAGATCCGCCTGGCTCTGCCTCCCGAGTGCTGGGATTAAAGGCGTGCGCCACCACCGCCCGGCCCCAGAGAGCCTTTGAGGTGGACCTCACAAGTGAGTGCTACAATTTCCCAGAGAGCCTTTGAGGTGGACCTCACAAGTGAGTGCTCAAGTCAGGTGTAGTGACACACTCTTCAACCCCAGCACTCGGGAGGCAGAGGCAGGCAGAGGGCTGAGTTCAAGGCCAGCCTGGGCTACAGAGGGCGTGCCAGGACAGCCAGGGATAGTGAGACAGGCTGGCAGGTAAAGGCGCATGCTGTGCAAGCATGGGGACCTGACTCTGACTCCCAGAGCACACGCAAAGGTGAAGGAGAGAAAAATTGACTCCCAGAGCACACGCAAAGGTGAAGGAGAGGAAAATTGACTCCCAGAGCACACGCAAAGGTGAAGGAGAGGAAAATTGTTGGCAAAGTTGTTCAGAGGACAACAAAGTTGTCTTCTAATCTCTATGTTCAGACCTGTCATTTGAATGTACCCACACTCCTACACACACATACAAATAAAAAATAAGGACTGAACAATGGCAAAACTAAAACTCTAGGGCATGAAAGAGGTGCAAATCTAACAAAATACATATAAGAACTGTATATTGAGCACTACTAATGCTGCGGACAAAGAAAAACTGATTTTAAAAATATAGAATTTATTCTTTAAGAATTTCATACATGCACACAATATATTCATCCATACCCTCCTCAACCCATCCCTACCCATCACCATCACATGCCCCTCCCAACTTCATGTCTTCCTTTTTTAACCCACCGAGTCCAGGGAGTGCTATCCCTTGTGCATGGGTGTAAGGACCTTCAAATAAATAAAATACAGCATGCTTGTGAATTGGAAGATTCAACACAGAGGAAGTGCTAACTTGCCCAAGTTGAAATACAGGTTTAACACAATTCTTACTAAAATCCTAGAAAAATACTCATAAATTAGATACTATACCAAAATCTGGATAGAAAGGAAAAGGAACTGGAATTAGCTAAAGCAATTTTGAAAAAGAAGAATAAATGGAGAGGAGCCAGTGTAGGCGATACAACAAGGACAGTAATCCAAGCTCTGGTACCGACTGGGGGGGGGGCACATCACCCAATGGTACAGCACAGAGCCCCAGACAGACCACCACACATGTCCCCAGCTGATTTTTGACAACGATGTCAAAGCCCTATCTATGAAGGAAAGACAACCCTCTTAACACATGGTCCATGGGCAACCAGAGAGCTTCAAAAAAAGAAAAAAAAATCAAAAAACCTTGACATAAATCTCACATACAAAAATTAACTAAAAATGGAGCATGGCTTTAACATAAAACGTGAAATAATAAAACTTTTAGAAAAACCAATGGAGAAAAATCTTTAGGATCTGGAATTAGCCAGAGATCTTAGACATTAAAAGCATGATCATGAAAGGAAAGAAAAAAAAGATAGAAGTAAACTTTATCAATATTAAAAATGTTTTCATATCATGGGATATCCTATTAGGATGAAAAGAAAAGCTAGATATTAAATGTTTGACAAGGGACTAGTGCATAGAATTTATCTTAAAAGGCTCTTGCCAGGCGGCGGCGGCGGCAGCACACGCCTTTAATCTCAGCACTTGGGAGGCAGAGCCAGGTGGATTTCTGTGAGTTCGAGGCTAGCCTGCTCTACAGCACGAGATCCAGGACAGGCACCAAAACTACACAGAGAAACCTTGTCTCAAAAAAAACAAACAAACCAAAAAAAGGCTCTCAAAACACAACAGTGAAAATCCCAAAATTTCTAATTAACAAATACACAAACATCATGAAAAGATATTTCACCAAAGAAGATATACAGCTCTCAAAAGAACAAATGAAATACGTCTATCATCACTAACCACCTGGGAAATTAAATACACATTTATCAGAATGGCTAAAAAATAGTGACAATATTACAATAGTAAGGATGGGAAGAAACGAGACCCAAATGCCAGAGCCACTCTGGAAAAGAGTTTAACAATTTCTCTCTTAAAAAAAACTAAAGATGAAGGGCTGGAGAGATAGCTCAGCGATTGAGGGTACTGGCTGCTCTTCCAGAGGACCCGGGTTCAATTCCCAGCACCCACATGGCAGCTCAGGACAGCCTGTGACTCCAGTTCACAGGATGTGGCACCCTCAAACCCTTAAACAGACATACATGCAGGCAAAACACCAATGCATGTGAGAATAAATCTTTAAAACAAACAAACAAACAAACAAACAAACAAAAAACCCTAAAAATGCAGCTCTTTAATCCCAGCATTCAGGAGGCAGAGGCAGGTGGATTTCTGTGAGTTCAAGGTCAGCCTGGGCTACAGAATGAGTTCCAGGACAGCCAGGGCTACACTGAGAAACCCTGTCTTGAAAAACCAAAACCAAACCAAACCAAAAGAAAAAACCCTAAAGATTTGATTATCAAATACCTTGGTAATTACATTCCAGGGCATTTCCTTGAGAAATGAAAACTTACATTCACACAAAAAAGATGTACATGAATGTTAATAGCAGCTGTGTTGATAATAGTTAAGAACAGGAAACCACCAGTGTGTCCTTCAATGGGTGAACAGTTAAACAGATATCTATACCACTGAATAGTACCCACAAAGTGGGACCAACTAGATGAATCTCTGAAACTCAGCCAGCTTGAGAAGTTGCTCGGTATGAGTCTAACACCCTCTCTAACACCTTCAAATAACCTAGTATAGAAACTTGCTTTGGCTTTGGGACTGTGGTTTGAGACAGGGTCTAGCCAAGGAAGACCTAGAACTTCTGATTCCCTGCCTCTACCTCCTAAGTGCTCGCATTACAGATCATTGCTGACATGGGTCACCATATCTGGTTTTGGTAAAAGAAATGGAAAATAGGCCGGGTGGCGGTGGGGCATGCCTTTAATCCCAGCACTCAGGAGGCAGAGCCAGGAAGATCTCTGTGAGTTCGAGGCCAGCCTGGTCTACAGAGTGAGATCCAGGACAGGCACCAAAACTACACAGAGAAACCCTGTCTCGAAAGCCCTCCCCCCCTCCAAAAAAAAAAGGAAACTAGATTCCTGGTTCGGAAACAAGCCTGTGGCAGAGGACGAGTGTAGAGAGCTACCAACGGTAATAGAAGGGAGGGAGCTTATAACGGCAGAAATGTTTTGTGTCCTTTAAAAAAAAAAAAAAAACAAAACTTTAAGAACTGCCATGTGGTTGCTGGGAATTAAACCTGGATCCTCTGGAAGAGCAGCCAGTGCTCTTAACCACTGAGCCATCTCTCCAGCCCTGTTCTGTACTAATTACAGTACTAACTGTCTTAATGTCAGAAACATCACCAATACACTACAATCTGAAAGTTACCACTGGAAAACTAGGTAGGAGTATGTCTGATCTCTTATTTATCAGCATGTGAACATAGAATTCTCAGAAGTTTGATTTGGAACAGAGATGGCATGTAAGGATAGAAATCGCTCTCGGCTGGTGGGAAGAAGAATGTGCACTTCAGGTGGGAAGCGTCTGTGGGCGGCATTCCGGCAAAGGAGGCTGACCGGTGGGTGCCGAGACCGCTTGTTCCGTCTCCCTTGCTCTAGACAAAGACAGTCAGGGCCAGTCAAGCGAGACTCGGCAATCTCCCTAAGACTTCAGTCATTAGGTGTGACCTCCAATTAGCTAAAGGGCCTATCATTTTTATGGATACCAAACTAGCTAATACCTAATTACATCTCCAAAACAATGCCAGGAGAGCATAAAGCACAGAAGGACTCCAACACACTAAACACCGATGTTGCAGAACTAAGAGTCAAGAGTTAGAAATCACGGTTTGGACCTCAATGTCAGTGAGCATGTGTTATCTGGCATAAAGGCATGATCATGGGCAGGTGCTCTTCAGTGTGAAGTAAAATACATATTGACAGTACCAGTGGATATGGGCCAAGGTGCTTTTACTTGAAAAGTCTTTTTAAAAAATCAAAAAATATACCTCCTTTCTATTCTGGTATCCTTGGCCCTTAAGAGCCTGTCAAACTGATTGCTCAGCAATTCTATTCCTAGAGAAATAAAAACACATGCCCACACAGACCCATACACAGATGCCAAAAAGACCGCAAAAGCATTACTATTTTCCTTATTTGAAAAGAAAACATTGCCTCCAAGCCTGCTGACCTGAGTGTGATCCCCAGAACCCACATGGAAGAAGGAAAGAACTGACTCTACAAGTTGTCTCTGACTTCCACATGCACACTGTGGCCTAGATATGCCCCCCACAATAAATGGTGGGTGGGTGGGCAGGTAGGCAGATAGGTAGATATAGATAGATGGATGGATGGATGGATGGATGGATGGATGGACGGATGGACGGATGGATGGATGGATGGACGGACAAGAACATGTATGAAAATGTTCACAGTAGTCTTACTCTTGTTAGTCTAGAAGCAGCATGGAAAGAAACAATGCAGATGTCCATAGCTTACAAAAAGACAAACAGCACATGGCATATTACTTGTCAAGTAAAAGAAATGAAGAACTAAACATGATAGAGCATGGATAAACCTGAAAAGCATTAGGTCAAACAAGTCAAAGAAGGCCTCATGTTTCATGATTGTGTTGATAGAACTGTCCAGAGAGGCAGCTCCAGAACAATAGACTAGCAGCTGCAGTTGGTGGCTTGGCAACAATGTTGCTAATGGGTCTGGGGTTTCTTGGTGCCGTCATGAAAATGAATGGGGTGATACCTGCTGAGCAATCAATTTTACACCCCATTACACTTTAAATTGATGAATTTTTTGGCCTGGGAACATAATCTCAACATTAAGTGTTATTTTTTAAAGGAACTGGGAGTCCTGTTCAGTGGCAGAGCCCATGCTTGGCATGGGCCCTGGACACCCCACCAGAAAGGACAAAGAAGGGACCGGGGGGAGTAAAGGGAGAAACCAAGAATGAACCAAGAACCCACCAGGCTGAAAAATTTTGTAGTAGGGACTATAGGCCACATTTAATCCACCGAGCTTCACGGTGATCTCGTAACGCCCAGCCTTGCGCACAGTGAAGGCCACCTTTACCACGTTGGACTTTGGCTCCTGGAGGACTTCCTGGGTCACTGGAATTTCCACGGCTAGTTCGGTGTGAGAGATGTGAACTCGCAGTCCCACAGGCCGATGTGCGGGGAAAGGCTGTCCGTTCTTATAGAACAACTGCACGGGAGGAGAGGATGGGTGCCCGTTAGTGAAACTGAGGCAAAGAACCACTTCCCACGTGATCAGAGTACGGGCAGGGGAAGCAGCTGGCCAAGGTCAGTCACACTGGTAAACCCCAGTGCCTGCCTGCTCCTTTCAGGTCTGCTCTTAGGAACACAGTGAGAGGCTACCATACACACCACAAGGAAAGCCATTAAACCATGGACAAGTTCTTTGCCTGTTTGGAGGACACCACGGAGTCAAGAACAGGCCCATTTCAACCCGAGGATTCTGAAGGATAACTGCTGCCTCCTCGGTGCTCCCAGCACTATTCTACGGCCAACGCTAAGCCAGTGTGAGGCAGTTAGCCAACAGCACAGCATCTAGCACTGGCCCCAGGGGAAGGAAGCACCGGGCGAAGGTTGAGGGATTCAGGCTCACACGGCAAACTGAATCAATCCTACCTAGTGGAGAAGGTGCTGTACGGGGTGTAAAGTTTCTTTAAAGTGCCAGAGAGTAAATGTTTATGGCTCTGTGGACCATATACAACTATCCTAATTATGCAAATTAGAAGGCAGCTGAAGGACAAATGAGCATGGCTGTGTTCCAACTAAAAGGCATTCACAATGCCAGGCGGTCAGAGTGGCGCACGCCTTTAATCCCAGAAGCTGAGAGACAGAAGCAGGTGCATCTCTGCATGTTCAAAGCCAGCCTGGTCTACATAGTGAGTTCCAGGACAGCCAGAGCTACAGAGTGAGACCCTGTCTCTAAAACAACAATAACAAAGGAGGAGGAGGAGGAGGAAAGAAAAAATGAAAGGAGGAGGAAGAAGAGAGGAGGAGCAGGAGGAGGAGCAGGAGGCGGCATTTATAGAAACGGGCTTGCTTGGGCTTTCAGGCTAGATCTACTAATTCCTGATCTGCAACACCTCCTCCCACACTTCCTTCTTCCCTTGTGTTTCTTCTCCCTCCCATTTGAGACAAGGTTACATAATACAGCTCTAGAACTATGTAGGCCAGGCTGGCCCAGAACTCACAGAGATCTGCCCGCCTCTGCCTCCTGAGTGCTGGGATTAAAGACGTTTGTTTTGGGCTTTTTATTTTTGAGCCAGAGTCCCATACAGCTTAGGATGGCTTTGAACTCCCTATGCAGACAAGGATGACCTTGAACTCCTGATCCTCTTGCTCCCACCTGCTGGCATCATAGTAGTGCAAATCCAACCAGCTCAACACTGCTTTTCTTATTAGGCTTTACACTTCATCATAGCTGTGTACCCAGTAAACCAAAAGGATAGGAAAAGTCAAGGCTCTTCAGATATTAACAATCCCCAAGTTCCTGGGAGGGACTGAAAAACAAGGGAAAATGTTAGCATCAGCCTGCACCACCGAGACAGCACTGTACTCTGGAAAGCAAGTGACTCAGAAACCACTATGGGTATGGAGACAGAAACATTCCCTTACATGCACTCGGAAGGCCATGCTGTGGCCCACCTCATAGGGGTCCTTCCAATCCCAGGACACTTTGCAGGACCGGGGATCCAGGTAATTTCCCCGCACGTAGTCATAAATGGTCCGGTCCCCGCGGCGCTCACGGTCTTCATTCTGAAGAAAGCTGACTACACGTGCGGCAAGCTCAAGGAGGAACTTAATTGTGAAGAAGAATGCAAGCACAGACACTGTGATTCCACCTGTGTAAAAGAGAAACACACACCACCTGCCAGTTACACACCACAGCTTCCACAGCACAAGTGGTCAGCCTCCAAAGCTTAAAGGAAGTCTAGATGAGTCTGCAACATTGTAAAAACAAACACTCTACCACCGGGTAAAGAGAGAAACTTCTAGAACAGGAGTAGGTAACTACAGTACTCAGGGCAAATCCCACACACTGCCAGTTTTCTGTAAAAAAAGTTATGCTGGGACATTGCCTCACCCTGTCCTAAACAAACTGTGGCAGCTTGTGCACCACCCAGGCAGAGCTGAGAATTGGAAGAATACTGTGTGTTTTTCAAAACGGGAACATATTTGCTCTCCTGCCTTTTACCAAAGTCTGCTGACCCCGTTCTACTCCATGAGACCCACACAATGTTCCTCCACCTTCCTGCCTGTGCTGCCCCTCACAGAAGCAGTCAAATCAATGTGCTTTCTGGTACTCTCCATTTGGAAGCCTTTTGTTTTCTTGTCCACTTGGCAAAAACCTTCCGCCAGCCCAGCAGTTAGGGTTCCTTCTCTTGGGCTTCCTCAAACTTCTTCCTCCTTGCCCAACCCCCCATCCCCTTCATAGTGTGAACTCCTTAAAGGCAGATTTTTGTCTTGATTTGGACTTTACAGTAAACACTGTCTGGCACAGACTGTAATTACCCAATAAATATTTCCCAAATGAATGAACTTCTCTGCCAACTGTGTGAAGGTACATTCTGGCACAAGTGAAAATATTTCTAGCTCCATTTTCAAGAAGAAGGAAGAGAGATGAGGCGGCAAATAGGAACTAGACAACAATAGCCAAAAGACAAGAAAAAGAACTTTCTATCACATACCAATAACGTAAAACATCAGGTCTCTTCAATGCCAACGGACAGCCGAGGATCACAGCCGCAACTGCAAAAGAAAATGTGTTCAGTGTCTCCCCAACTCTCTTAAAGCCACCTAGGGTGGGAGATAAGGAGAGCATAAGGCTTACGCCAGCCTGCTCTAGTCTAGTGCCTTGACACCCTGTCCTCTCTGCCAAGCTTGACAGGGGCGATGCCATGGGTCACGCAAATATAGTGAGGTCATAGCACTCCCTACAAAGGTTAGAATCTACTGACCACTCTCGGAACACCACAAGCAGCCTCTTGCTTTAGGCTAATAACAAAATGAAATTAGACAGCTTTCATCTTCTCAGACTCTGGGTTCCCAAGACAGTTTCCTTCTTCCATGCAAAGTGGTACTAATTAACGCAAGGAAGAAGATAATGGAATGCTTTCCCTGAATGCTATTTGCCCTCTAAAAGTAATTCAGCTAAGTAGAAACAGCTAGATAAATTGAAGATTTTTTTTACAAGTAAACGTGGTCACGGTGTTGGCATTATGTAACTAAAATGAACTCCGGGTCATCCCAATAATAAGCAGTGGGTACAGAGAAGTCATTCCCGACATTACCAAATCACACAAACTAACGGGCCCTCAGGAAGATGACTTCAACAGAAGGCTAGGGAGAGGAACAAGAGAACAAGAGGAGAAGGGACGGTACCTTCATCCTAAGTGGTGTCCACTAAGGCCCGAGTCAGAGGGGACATTTTCACTGTCATTCAACTTGTCGTCGTCCCCCCACCGCCCCCATTTCTACAGCAGCATCCAGCACTTACTACTTAGAGACAGGACTTATCTAAATATTTCTAGACTCAGATCTTGGCGGGCACAAAACAGCTTTGAAAAGGGGACAGGAAAGCAAGCGCCTGTGTGCTTTTACATCTGATTGTGCTTCAAGTTTTTAAGAGTGAGAGAGGAGACTCAAGTACTTGGGAGGTTGAGACAGGAGGACTGCCAACAGTTCAAGACCCTGTCTCAAGACCAAAAGCAAAGGTGCTGAGGAGCATGAGGACTTGAAGTCTGATGCTCCAGAACCCCTGTTAACAGGTGTGGGAGAAGCAGCCATGACAGGACTCCTTGAGCTCGGGGCCAGCCAGCAGAGCAAAATCAACTCCAAGGATCAGTGAGAAATGCTGTCTCAGAAAGTGAAATGAAGAACAACTGAGAAAGACACCCAGTGTCAACTTCTGGCCTCCCCTGAATGCATGTGCAAGGGTACCTGCACACATACATATGGACACACTAAACGTGTGTATACACATAATGGAGACAGAAAACGCCCCCTCCCAGTTCCTGTGTCAATAACACATTAAATGAACCTCCAGAGTGGGTAACTTAAGGAATGACCATCTCGACTTTCCCGGGAATTCCTGTAGACGAGTCTACAGTGCTGCTAGAAAAGAAACCCACAAGGAACAGCGGAACTGTCAGCTCGCGCAGTCTCGATATTCCCCAAGAAGCTCTAGATGTCTCTATAGGGACGACATGGGGCCCAAAGCCTGAGATTACAATTACTGCGCCTCCTTCCAAACACTCGCTCCTCTCTGGGGACTCTATGTAGAAAAGCTGTCACCATATGGCTTACAAGCATCTCTCTGCACCTTCCAGGCTATTCTAGATGGTTCCATGGCATCAAACCGGGAGTTTAGCTGTCTGAGGTACTTCTAAAACTGGTGGCCACCCAATGTGAAGCTGGATGTCAAACTTCCAGGCCTCGAGGAAGCTACGACAAAAGTGAAGCGCATGTGGCTGATGACACTGTCACCTCAAGCCTCTTGATCCTTGGAGGAGACTTACAGCTTGGACACTGAGCAGGACAACTCTCACCCTCCTCTAATGAGTACAACCTTCCCTCCTCCGTGAGGCAGCTGGCAAACAGGCAGCCAGAGCCTGAAGGCAGGGTCAGAGCTCTAACTACCTGCACCACCTTGTGAGCGTCACCATTTTTGTGCTGCTGTAACAAGTTAAGACTTAGTGTTTTCTGTGTCACCTCCTTTAGCGAGTGACTTTGGTATAACTCTCCATGGCAATGACAGGTTGACAACCAGAGAGCCTAATAAATAGTAAGATACAGAGGAACACAGCCAGTGCCTTGATCCTTGAGTTTAGACAAGTTCAAACCATGACCCTGGCCAAGCCATCTCCTCTTTCTACCAAGTGCCAGTTCTCTGTCAAATGGGGAGAACACTCCCATGTACATTTGCATGAAGTGAGAATTTAATGTTAGGCTAGAACTCTGCCTGGAACACAGTGAGTTTTCACAGTCTCCGTGGTAGTTCTTATCTCCAGAACTAGCATCACAACTCCTCTGCTCTGGAGCTGACAGGAAATTCAGGGACCCTCTACTGACACCAATGCTCTTCAAGGAGAAAGGTATTGACAGTTACAAAGGACATGGTTTCTCTCTGGACCAACAAATCTTACCTTCAAGAGAACTCTTCACACTATTCTGATGTGGAGGACTGAAAATCTTTGTAAGCTAAAAACTCATTACAACAAGGCAGCCACCAAATACTGAGTGTCTAACGTGTCAGGAGCTGGGGAATGGCACACACCGTAACATCCACTCATGACACCACCAATAACCACCTTTGCCTTTTGAACCCTTGGTCATTATCTCCCCTAATCATTTATGTCTCAACCAAATTATTAGTACTGTCTTTTACATCACTTAGACCTTTTTCAGCAAGTCATTTCTTCATCTCTACCACAATCCTCTTGGCAGCTTACACCCAGTACCACTAACTACTTCTTTCCAATGACTCTCCTCCTCTCAGAACCCATGAGTCAGGAACTAGCTCTGTCATTTCCTCACCCATTGGTCTGACCTTTATAAACCACCCCTGCTCTAACATCACAGCTCAAAACCTTCCCTAAAATACTCACCCTTCTCCAAGATTTCCCCAAGGTCACATTCTGAATGTGTAATCTACATCTTCTCCCTTTCTCCTTCCTCCTTAATGTTGTTACCCAGCCTCCCCGGCTCCCAGGGGTTCTCTCTGCCCCGTCTGTCCTGCTACACCCTACACTGCTCTCCTTAACCATATCTCATACACTCATTCATCATTTCCCCTCATTATCCATTCTATGTTGCCCAATCAGATCCTTTATACTCGCACATCCACACCCTGAAATGTCCTGTCTCCATGCCTTTTCAAAGCCATCTCCTGGTACAGCAAACCCATGATAGAGGTCACAGACCCTGGCAGAGAAGCTACTGCATTGTTGAGCTACATGGACGCACTGT
Source organism: Peromyscus eremicus (assembly GCF_949786415.1). Lineage (NCBI taxonomy): Eukaryota > Metazoa > Chordata > Mammalia > Rodentia > Cricetidae > Peromyscus > Peromyscus eremicus. The sequence continues at coordinate 83,006,397 of NC_081430.1, forward strand.
GTCTGTTAAATGGCCTTCTAAAGAACTGGTTATATTCATAGGCTGCTGCTGTTGTCACCTGTGGTTATGAGAGCCTTCTATTTGCTGTGGGCAGGGGTAACTGTAGATTCACAGCTAGTCAAATTGATAAGAAGAGTGACGTGAACGCTCAACAATAAATGGGACATTGGCATCACCCTATTCAAGGCTCAAGGAGCACTGGAGAAGAGAATGCCAAAGAATCTAAGAGCCAAGGATGGAGTGAAGTGGTGGGATGCTGTCTTCTAGACATGACATGAACTCGCGGGAGCTGTGATTACCTGTATAAGACCTGCACAAGATGGAGCCTGTTAATATCCTATCATGGAGAAGGGATGAACTCATGAGGCCCCACCCCTTCCTGAGGATTTATAGGTAGTCTTCAGTGACATAGCCACTGATAAAGTGCCTATGCTCCTGCAAATATAGTCAAAATGTATCACACACACACACATAATATATATAATATGTTATATATATTATGTGTATATATTATATATGTGTGTATGTATATACATATGTGTGTGTGTGTGTACTTTTTTTTTTTTTTTTTTTTTGGTTTTCTTGAGACAGGGTTTCTCAGCATTGTTTTGGTGCCTATCCTGGATCTCCCTCTGTAGACCAGGTTGGCCTGAACTCACAGAGATCCACCTGGCTCTGCCTCCCGAGTGTTGGGATTAAAGGCGTGTGCCACCACCGCCCGGCTATATATACATATTTAATTAATTTATGCCAATAACTTTTTTTAAAGTCATGTCCACTGTCTATACATTCTCCCATTTTCAGTTTTCATCCATAGACTACTTCTGAATTTGTACTTAACTTTTTAAAATTTGTTTTATAGCATTTACATTCTTTTATTCCTGTTTTATTTTTCATTTCAAAAAAGTACCTAATATGAGACAAAAACTAACCTTTTTATTCTTTTGTTTTGGTTTGGTTTTTCGAGACAGGGTTTCTCTGTGTAGTGCAGGCTGTCCTGGAGCTCACTTTGTAGATGAGGCTAGCCTGAAACTCACAAAGATCCACCTTCCCGAGTGCTGGGATTAAAGGTGTGCACCATCACCACCCAGCTGACAAAAACTAATCTTAAAACTTCTCCTATGGGAGCCAAAGTTGGCTTAGTTGGTACCTAAGTTTGAGTCCCCAGAACCCATGTAAAAAAGCCTGAAATCCCAGCCCTGCTTAGGGCAGAAACAAGTGGATCTCTGAAGCTCACTGGCTAGTCATCCTAGCCAGGTTGATAATAAGCTTCAGATTCAGTGAGAGAGTCTGAATGGAAAAATAGAGGTGAAAAGTGATCAAGGGAAGATGCTTATCAACCATGGGCCTTCTTCACACATGTGTACACACGTGATGGATTTGCATCAGCACACACATATTTAACAACAACACATACCAAAAAAAAAAATTAAATCCTCATCCAGTGTAATAGTAGAGAGAAACCACAATAAATATGACTAAAGTATTGGTTAGATGGTATCATCAAATGTCTGTTCTTCCCTTTGTTCAGATGCCTGTGGTTCAAGAGTTTCACAGATGGACCTTCCTTTAGATACAGTTTAGTTCTGTTAGCTGTAGTCCTGGGATGGAAACCAGACCTCAAGCATTAAGCAGAGGTCTACCACTAAGCTACACTCCTAACCCTAATACTGTTTTTGTTGTTGTTTTTATCTTGTTTTTTTTTGGGGGGGGTGTTTGTTTTTGTTCTTTGTTTTTAGACAGGGTCTTTCTACATAGCCCTAGCTGAACTATATCAACCAGGCTGGCCTCAAACTCACAAAGATCCGACTGCCTCTGCCTCCTGAGTACTGGGATTAAAATTGTGTGCCACCACACTCAGCCCCAATACAGATTTAAAACATCTATTTCATTACCAATATATTCACTTGAACTAATACATTTATTTAAGCTCTTTTAGATTCCAGATGACTACTTTAATTAGCTCAGTAAGCATATCAGATGTTCACAAGGAGGGCCGTGGGTTCTCTCTCAAACATGCTACTTTCTACAGCAGTCTGTATCTGCAGCACTCTCCACTTCCTGCTGCTCCCTCTCTCTGTAAACTACACTGGACCCTTCCTCTCTAATCCAAGCATAGAGAAGCATGGCAAGCATAATGCTCCACTCATTTCCTTCCCTGCATTGGCCGACACTCCTCTCTTCCAGGATCCTTGCCCTTATACGGTCTCACAAACTACGACACTCTAAGCTCAGGGAGCAACAGGAGTACTCATAAACTAGTAACTCACAGGTATGTACAACCTGCAGCTTGTGGGCCACATGCAGCCCAGGATAGCTCTCAATTTGGCCCAACACAAAACCTTTAATTTACTTCAGCATTATGAAATTTTTTTTTTCCTTATTGGTAACTCAACTGCACAGTTCTAGAGTATGACCTTTGTAAATGACCAGATTGTGTCACAATATCGAAAGGCTGGACTTGTCCCAGTGAATGAGGGTTTCTCTAGCACTAAGTACTCAGGCTAGCCATTGCCCAATGGGCTTTACATATCTTATCCTAAGTACCTTAACTGTGATCACAAGATAAACACTATTATTCTCATTTCACAGGTAAAGCAAACAAACAACAGAAAAACTGGGCTTAGAAAAGTACATTTGCAGCCAGGCAGTGGTAGTGCACGCCTTTAATCCCAGCACTAGGGAGGGAAAGGCAGGAGGATCTCTGTGAGTTCCAGGCCAGCCTGGTCTACAAAGCAAGTTCGAGGACAGCCAAGGCTACACAGAGAAATCCTGTCTCAAAAAACCAAAAGGAAAGAAAAAAGAAAAAGAAAGGAAGAAAAGTAAAGTTGCTGAGATTCTCTCTCCCACAACGGTCTGAGTAACAGGCCCACTCTAACTGAAGCCCCCAGCTTTGAACCTGTAATGCTGAATCATGAAAAAGAATGAAGTCACAGAAAGAGCCAAGTATTTGAGAAAAAAGATTTAAGAACACAAATTAACAATTAAAAGAGAGAGAGAGAGAAAAAAAAAAGTCACCCAATCCAACAGTAAGGAATCTCACAGCAAAGCTATAATTAGGACTACAAGCTCCTCCAGCTTTTTGTTATCTTTTGAAGTAAAACCAACGTACGGCAACACCAAGTGGAATGCAGTGCCAACTCTAGCAGAGAAACATCACTCACTGACTGCAGGGTCCTGGCAAGTTCCTTAAGACTAGAGCACTTGTGCTCCCAGGAAAGGGAGGAGATGCTGAAAATACCTATCTTCAGGAAATGCTGACAGACAGACATATTCTAAAGTTTACAACATCCAATACATTTTAGCCCCATCACTGAAGATCAGCTGTAAAAAAAGGTCATTTTTCAAAACTGAAGAATTAGTTTTTTTATATTAAAACCTGCTCTGCCAGTCAAACCTCACTGCCAGCCATGCTTCCCCTGCATCTTTTGCTGAAGAGGCTGAGGGTCTGGTCACTGACCCATGTTTGACATCCCAGTAGCTAAGTCTCAGAACAATCTATTGCCTCAGCGTTGAGATCAGGCCGTGTCCTGTCCTATTAGTCCACGTTGTATAAAAGTGGTTTTTCAGTCTGTGGCCTGCCTTAGTAACTCCCCAGTTTTACAAGCAGCAGTAAACCCCGTTTTGAGGATGGAGGATGACTGTACCTTGGTGGGCATGTAAACAACGTGTCCAGCACCACCCACAAGCATAGTCCGATACATAACTTATTCCTCAAAGTAGAAAGAGTGCTACCCTATAAATTTATTAAATTAACTGGACTGTCGTACCCCACATGTGGAAGTGAGTCTTATTAGGAAACACAGGAGTTTATAAGGCACACCAGGAAAGACACTGAGGAAGGGGTGCAGCTCTCACCTGAACTTCATACAGAGGAAGACCGCTAACTCTGCAACCCGTCATCTGACTGTGCGCTGTGTGTGTGCGCTGTGTGTGTGCGCGTGCGCGTGTGTGTGTGTGTGCGCGCGCGTGCGTGCGTGCGTGTGTGTGTGTGTGTGTGTGTGTGTGTGTGTGCGCGTGTGTATCTACTGAGAGACAGAGTTTACTTCATGATGTACAATGTGTGATCTGAGAGCAAACATTAGTAATTAAGACTGAAGTAAGAGAACCTGTGCTTGTCTTGGCCAGCTATCAAGGAAAGCGGGTCTGCTTAGCAAATTGCTGCCAACAAAACCACTGTACAATGTGAACTGACTGTTCTCCAATCAAAGGACACTGTAGGAAGTGTTTCTGACACAGTGCACTTAGTAATACTCACCTTGAAACGAGGGCCCATGTTCAGAGAACCAAGTCATTCACCAAAGCAGTTAACTTTTGGCTCCTTACACTTGTCTTCTAACTTGAACAAGAAAAAAAAAAAAAAAAAAAAGCAAAAAGTCACCAGAAAGGACCTGTCCAGCAGATGTTCATTGAGGTTATGTGTGTCCCAGTAAGCAAAGAGTCAGGGTTTCTGCATTGAAGCAGCTGATTCTGAGGTGCAGAAATACAACCCAAGAATATATCATCCCTGGACTTCTCTGGTGCAAGACGAAACCAATCACAGAAGACGCATCCAGTCTGGTATACCAGGGTCCTCCTATAAAGAAAAGAGTAAGAGCAGTAAGTTTTTGTTTCTGAAACAGATTTCATAATCCACACACCACCCCTCCAAAACAACACAGCAACAGAGGAGCTACAACATGCAGCAAGTACACGCAAAGTAACTTAGTGTTGGTAAATCCTGACCAAGCTTTCCAACAGAAGAAACTCCATAGTACTGAAGCTACTCCAACTCCACAAGGGCACCCTCGATGCCTACAAGCATGTCACTCCCTACAAGCTCCAGCACTTTAGATGTGGTCTTTCAGCAAGGTGAGGTACGGTACAGACTTAAAGCGGCTCCTCCCAGCCTCAGGCCTAGCTGCAGCTTACCGGGGCTGGGACACAGTGTGGGAAGAGAACCGAGATGGACGCATAGCAGAGGCACAGAAATGACTCACTCCTCAGCTGGCAAGAAGAAGCAGAGCTTTAGAACCGCACCTATCGGCCTGTGCAGGCTACCTCCTCTGCACCCATGCCCACAGTTCCAAGACATGGTGAAAGATGATATTATGGGGGCCGGAGAGATGGCTCAACAGTTAAGAGTACTGGCCACTCTGAACGTTCTTCCAAAAGACTCAGGTTCAATTTCCAGCACCCACATGGCAGCTCACAACTGTCTGTAACTCCAGTTCCAGGGGATGTGACATCCTCACACAGACATACATGCAGGCAAAACCCCAATGTACATTTTTTAAAAATGGCGTTATCACTAAATTTTAAAAATCTGGCTAGGTGTGATAGTACATGCCTGTAATCCCAGCACTTGGGAGGTTAAGGCAGAAGGATCATGAGTTCAAGACCAAAAAAGGGAGTGAGGAGCTGTAAAATCTGCTCCTGTAAGTAAGGGAAGGGAGAAATCTGTCAACTTTCATAATAAATTACCAAATAAAATCAGTTCACAACTCTCAAAGACATTCAGGGACCAAATGTAGCAGAAGGGGGCTTATGGGTATATATACACAGAGAGCTACTATAAAGCAGATGAAAACAGGCTACTAATCAGTAAATGGCAAGAGACAAGCTCACCAATGGCACAAACACTATCAGTACTTCCTAACTCACAATACAGATACAGCTCTCTTTAAACACAGACACAGGACTATTCATCCTGATTTTACAGTCCAGGACATAAAGGGCAAGGTATGTTCTCAGTTACTCACAAAAAGTAGCAGACAGTCTGGCCTTAGAGTCCACATTTTTAGTGACCGTTTTCCTATCTTTCCGCTGAGGGAAACCAAGGGAGAAAATACAAAGTGCTAAACAAACCAGAACAGAAGGACTAGAGGCCAGCAGATCAAATAAGTTGGCAGACTTCTATAATTAAAACTGAGTAAGTCTATGCATGTATTTTAACACATGGTGATGGACTTGCCAAGTACATGAGCCAAAACATGGGTCAACCAGCAATTGGAACCAGTTTAAAGGATCTACAAACAAGGGAATAGTTATGTAAACTATTAAAGATCCTCATGATAGAATGTTATACTATAATTTAAAAATGAAACTTTTGAGAACAAAACACCAGATTGGGAAACGCTCACAAATAAAGTATTAAATGAAAAAACAAGCACAACACTGCTCATACGTTACAAGCCCAGTCTTAGAAACAGCATTATATAATGATACAATGATTTACAAATGGTAGTTGGAGAGATTCCTCAGTGATTAAGAATGATTGCTGATCTTGCAGAGGACCTAACTTCAGTTCCCAGCACCCACACTGGGCAGCTCACAACCACTAGTAACTCCAGATCCAGGGGATCTGACACCCTCTTCTGGTGTCCACAGGTACACACATACAGGTTGAGAACTGCTGAGATAGAATCTCATGTAGCTCAGAGTAATCCTAAACTCACCGTGTAGCCAAGGATGGCCTTGATCTGATTTTCTTGCCTTTACCTCCCAAGCTCTGCCCAACACAGGTACTGGAGACTGAACTCAGATCCTTTGGAAAAGCAGTACAACACACCCTTAACCACTGAGACGGCTCTCCAGCCCAGTTTTCCAGATTTTTAACAAAACAAAGACAAAGTAAAAGTTTCTATTTCTGGAGAGCATTTAATTTGGGGGACCTATTTTCTTTAACAGGGGGATAGAGAATAGGCAAATTATCTTTTTGGGTTTCTGTTTTTTGTTTGTTTTTTTTTTCTTTTGGAGATAGGGTCTCCTGTAGCCCAGCTTGGCCTCAAACTCACTATATAGTCAATGATGACTGAACTTTCCCTCCTGTCCCTGCCTCCCAGTGCTGGGATTACAAGCAAACACCACCTTGCTGGGTTTAAGTTACCTTTTTTTCAAATAATGAAATGGTATAAAAAAGTTACAATAAATCATAATGAAGTTTTATTTCTATTCATTATTTTATTAGTGGCTCTTCAATTTTGTGATCAGCTACTTGGCTAATAAATCAAGTAACTCCCTCCTAGCTCTTATCTAACCTGTCCCTACTATGAATATGCTTATCCCAATGCTTCAGCACCTCTACTGAGCTTCAAGACTCAACTGAAGCTGATACCCCTGTCTGGCCCAGCTCTCAGGCTTCACTATGGCCTCTACCCATGCCAGGGAGAATCAATCACTTCCTTCTTCGTGTTATTCGTACACACTATTAGTCTGCATTATAATAATCTGTTTACATAACAGTCAAGTAGTAAGAAATGGTAGTTCCCGGGGATTCACAGTGTGTCTTAACCACCTCTGCCTTCCATTGTTAATAAGGTGCTTGGCCCTGGGCTCCCAGGGTCTGCACTCTATCACAACACTTCAATGTTTCAGAAGCACTGCCTCAACTGTAGAGCAGGCAGCCCAATATCCCCATGTTCTAACAGGGTTACAGTAATCCTTACGTTGCTGGTCTTAGAGACTGTGGTTTCAAGTGCAAGAGACTAAAGCAGGAGTCAGTGAAATTTTAATTTGTAGACCTTTGTCTTTTTAAGTACAAGCGGAACAAGGATGGCCAAGTCATTCATTTACATACCCAGCCTATACATACTCAGTTTTTGCACAGCAAGGTCGAGCCCAGTAGCTACAGAAGAGATGTATGTATATATTATCTGACCTTTGGGGGCTAAGTCAGATACCTGGCTTTCAGACAGGATCTCTCTACGCAGCTGGCCTTGAACTCACAATCCTCTGGTCTCAGCTTCCAAAAGCTGTGCTTACAACCTTGTGCTACTACAACCATCCCAAAGGTCTTATCTTAAAGTTATGTAGCTGCCTTTTGTAAACACGAATATATCCCTAGAACAAATCAAAGAAGCATAAAATTCTTTTCTTCCCATCCTACTACCCGCCCCCTTCTAGGAAAAGAGCTAGAAAACTTAAAGAACTGTGCAAAGTATTCTCATTTCTATTCTTTCTCCCTCTTGAGGGTTGGTAATCAGGATCTCAGTATGTAGTAACTCATCATCCTCCTGTCTCCACTTCCCAACTATTCCTGGCTCTTATTTTAACTCTTATTTAAAAGTCCCATGTCTATATTCATAGGACAACTGGGAATTTTAGTCAATCATTTCCAAAGGGCCTAGCAAGAGGATCTGTTATACATGCACCTGAAGGATAAAACACATTACTATTCCTAAAATTATTTTCATACATACTAATGACTCAGTCTGTTTTCAAAATGCCACTGGAACATTTTTTAAAGATTTACTTATTTTATGTGTTTGAGTGTATCTGCATGTATGTATATGCACCCCATGTGTGCTTGGTGAAGGTCAGAAGAGGATACTGGATCCCCTGGAACTGGAATTATGAACGGTTGTGAACCATCGGCTAGGTGCTGGGAACCAAACCCAGGTCCTCTTCAAAAGCAGCAAGTGCTCCTAACCATGGAGCCATCCTTCCAGCCCTCAAAACACTATTCTAACAAGCCAAGAAAACATGCATGTGAAGGTCCACTTCAGGTAATTTAGAGATAGTGGCAGCATGCAAGAGCTCTATTATCACTAACTGCTTTCCACAAAACAAGGCAGAATGTGAAAAAAAAAAAGTATTTCTCAGACATATTCTCCAACGTTAAAAAAAAAAAAATCAGCTGGCACAAGGTCCAAAGGGCAGAGTGGTCTATGAAGATTCTCAGAAATAAAGTATCCTACCCTATGCTTTGAACTGCTGGTTTGTAATTATGCCGCCTCAATTTTACTCTTGGATTTTTTCTCCCCATCCCAAACCCTCCCCAATCAAGTTTATATTCTTGAGATATTTATACAGTTGTATACTTCTGCTGTCTTGGCTCAGCCAAGTTATACGGTTTTCATTTCTAGTCTTTCCTCATCAGTCAGCCTCTTCAGTCTTTAACGCATTCCTGTGGGTCTCCTGTGAACTCCCTCCAACTGGTCCCCAGCACTCTTGTAATGAGGTGCCTCCAACTGACTGCAGCCTTCCAGGAACAGCCCAGTCAATCAGAACAAGATGAGCTCACCCTCCTCTGTCCCATGACATAATACTTCGGAGTGGGCAAGCCCCCAAATCACAGAAAGCTGGTGTGCTGCCATACTAGACTAAACCTCGATCTTTATCTCTCAGATCTGGGCACTGGGGCACGCAGAACACACCAAAACTGAGAGGATAAATGATATGTCTTGCAATATTTCTCTTATTGGAGGAGAAAGTGAGCAGAGAGGAAAAATTATTTTCAAGTTATATATACAGATAAGAACAGAGAACACAAAAGTTTCATGAATTTCTAAAGCTAAATCATTGGTATGTTCAAAACAGTTGTACATATTTTATACTTAAGACCAAAAGGCTCTTGACGCTATGCTGCCAGCTGCTGCCCCCGCCATGGGCCTTAAAGCGCTTGTGCACGTCTGAAAAGCACGCACGCGCACACACACACACACCCCTCCTGCACACAGGTCACCACCCACTACCGCCCATCACACACTCACATTTTCAGCCCCGATTTGCTGCCATTTCCCCATGCCTAGAGACCCATAGTTTCCCTTTGATTAGAATTATTTTCTGCAACTACAGAAACACTTCAACCAACAACCCTGGTTCCTCTGCACGACTTACTCTTCAATACACATTTCTTGAGCATCCACCAGACTACCTGCTAAACGCTGAAGTCCCAGGGCACAAGAGAAATAAGACAGAATTCCCCCACTTCTTCTCCCTTTCATTCCTCTTTCCTTTTTGTGTTTTCGGAGTCAAGCGCAAGACCTCAGACATACTACACAAGGTCCTACCACAGAACTACCTCCCTGGAGGCTGCACAAGGTCATACCACAGAACAAATTCCCTGCATGCTACACAAGGTTCTAAGAGAAAACCAACTCCCTGCTCTTGGTTTTTTTGAAAGTGCCTTAACTATATACTCAGACTGGCCTAATACGTGCTATCTTAATTAAATTCTCTGCTAAGTGCATAAATGTATAGAATGCACCTTGGTCATTTTCACCCCCTACTATCCTCTCGTTCCCCTCCCATTCCTGCTGAATCCTTGCTTCTTCCCAGCAAGCCTTTCTTCTATTTCATGTCTTTGTGTTGCTGCTGACTTCTGTGACCCACTGAATCGAATTAAGGTTGCTTGCATGAGAATGAGTGTGTATGTGTGTGTGTGTGTGGGGGGGTTATCGACTGTAGTGTGGGCAAGTTCCCAGTGGCTGTACCAGTGAAGGAAATGACTCCCCCGTGGCCAGCAACCATGAACTACCAACGAAGATGGCCTTCGGTAACCTGATGCACTTGATTCAACATGGAAGATGACAATACAGTGTGCCAAGTGTAGTGACAGAGGAATAACAAGGTGTGGAGGACAAGGAAGGAGAAAGTAACCTTGCCTTCAGAGACAGATGCTGTCTTCCTAACAGAGGCAATAGAGTCAATGAACTAAGGAGTGTAAGTGGCCCAGTGGTCAGGAGTGCAGACTGTTCTTGCAGAGGACCCGGTCAAGCAGCTCACAGCCTGCTAGAACTCCAACTCCAGAAATTCTGACTACCTCTTCTGGCCTCTCTGCATTTGCAAGGACACGCGCCCCCCCCCCCACCAGATACACAAATATACACATAATTAAAAAATAAAACGTTTTTTAAAGAATTAGTAAATAAGGGGTGATGTGCATGATATCCTAGAGACAGATAAAAACACCAAGCCGGAATGAGGAATGAAGACAAATTTCAGCATTATAAAAGCAAAGAATTTAGAAAGGCCACAGGGACAGGGTGTCTGCTTCTAAGTGCAGCCTCAAATGATGAGGCATTCTTCATGGCGAAGAACATGAATCTTACCACTGACTGGTCCTGGACTAGTCACTTACCCTTTCTCAGTTGTGAAGACACAGTGAGAAGAGAACAACTCCAGCTGCTCTAGAAGAGCAAGCCTTGGACTACAGGGAAAGAGACTGGGAAGGGGCATCCCAGAGCGGGTGCCTTGTTCTAAAGGCTGCTGGGTTGCCAAGTATGACGGTGGTTTATGTCACGCCACAGCAGCTCCAGGAAGTGAGGAAGATGGCTACACTCTACCCAAGGGATTAACTGGCTTTCTAGAGAGATCCCATGTGGGAACAGTCATAGCAACCATCCAAAACACTGAATGCTCGGGACGCGCTCAAGGATGATGGTAACGGCAAGCAGGAGTCTGCCTTCGCTGGGAACTTACTGTGGGCCAGGTACTGCTGTATGGAGCCTTTCCTCCGCATTCCATCATTCAACCCTCACAGCAACCTCATGTTAAGCATATATATTCTATACTCTATTGGATTAGGGGACAGAGAGCTAAAATAATGCTGATAAAGCCACCTACTAGACAGCTCAAGGAGCCAGACAATTTGATTCCAAAGTCTATGATATTAACCAGGAATTCTGATTATATAAAAGGACCCCCACTCCCTGGCCAGGGAGAGGAGTATTTGGGAGATGGATTGAATGAGAGCACAAATTAAGTATTTAATTTGAATTTTAAAGAGATATTATTTAGTTTTATACTTTAAGCAACAAGAAAACATTTTTAAGTGTTTTTTGTTTTTTTAACTAAAGGAGAAAAAGGGTAACAGATTTTAAGAGAAATAACTCTGGAGGTAAACAAGAATGAAAAAGACAGACTTCTGACCGAGACAAGATCAGAGTGCCCATGGTGGTGCTTCATGTAATCCCAGCATCAGGAAGCTGAGGAAGGAAGTTCCAAGTCTGAGGCCACCCTGAGCTAGATAGTAAGATCCTCTGTTTCCCTAAGCCCCCAAGAAGTAAACTGAGTCTGGTAGCAGGAGGCAGAGACAAAAACGATCAAAAGTTTAAGGCTTCAAGGCCAGCCTGAATTTGTAAAGTTCTGTCTCAAAAAGTTTAAAAAAGTGGGATGGCTGGAGATATAGTTGAGTGGTTGAACACCCATCTCACATGCATGAGGTCATCCCCATGCCACAAAAAAAAAAAAAAAAAAAAAAAAAAAAAAAAAAAAAAAAAAAAAAAAAAAAAAAAATTCAAGGAGGAAAAGATGAAAAGGAGAGATGGTTACAGACTAGTCAGACTCTATCATGAAATAGAGGAGGGAGAGGCTAGAGCATTCTTTATGTTCTTAGAAGCAACAGGATGAATGACCTGTGAGGTTTTAGAAAGAAACAAGGGTGAAAAGCTAAAACAAATGTTGATTTTCCAGCCTTGGGAGTCTAGAGAAATGGTGTGGATGAAGGAGGAAGGGCGAAGGGAAGGAGAGTTAACCAGTACAGAAGGGCTAACCCTGTGCCCCGACAGGATATACAGGTAGACATCCACAAAACAAATGGAAACAGATATGTGAGAGTAGAGACACATGCAGCAGCCCGGAGACTGGGGAAATGAGAAAGACCACCACGAAAAGCAGACAAACATGGACTAAGTGAACTTCCAGCAGGCGGGGCTTGCCAGTGGGCAACGGTGACAGACTAGCAGTCCAGCTACTGTGGAGGCTGAGCTGAAGGTCACTTCAGACCAGGAATCTGAGGCCAGTCTTGACTACAGAGACTCCACCTCAAAAAGGTGGGGGGTACTGCTGGAGAGATGGCTCAGAGGTGAGCACTGGCTGCTCTTGCAGAGGACCTGCAGTCAGTTCCCAGCAACCCCACGGTGGCTCACAACCATCTGTAACACCAGTTCCATACGTTTTCTTGAGCTTTCCTGTTCTAACCTAACAACTTCAAATACAATTATACTCTTTGTTTTCTGTTTGTTTTAAGATAGGGTCTCTCTACCTAATCCTGGCTGTCTTGGGAACTCACTATGTGAAACAGGCAAGCCTTTGCCTCAGAGTGCTGGGTTTACAGGTGTGCACCACCACACCCAACCTTGTTAAAAATGTGACTATTAAGGTGGGGCTGGAGAGATGGCTCAGCATTAAGGGCACTGGCTGCTCTTCCAGAAAACCCAGGTTCATTTCCAAGTACCCACATGGCAGCTATAACCATCTGTAACTCCAGATCCAGTGCATCTGATACAGTCTTCTGATCTTCATGTGCACCAGGTACATATCTGATACATATACTTACACACAGGCAAAACAGTCATACACATAATAACTTTGAAAGAACCCAAACTATATTATGGGGCTGGAGAGATGGCTCAGACCCTGTCAGATGATCTGATGCCCTCTTCTGGCTTTCACAGGCACCTGGGCACTCATGTGCACATACATTCAAATGAAAATAAATCTTCTAAAAAAGGAATATTAGTCTAAATTTGACTTAATTTAATAACCATCTAATCCTATACAAATCACAGAATCTCATCCAAATTTTAAGATTTATTTTTAAATCTTATGTGTGAGTGTTTTACCTACATATATGTCTGTGTATTATATGTGTGCCTGGTGCCTACAGAAGCCAAAAGACAGTACCAGGTCCCCTGGGACTGGAGTTATAGACATTTGTGAGCTGCCATGTGGGTGCTGGGAATTGAACCCAGGTCCTCTGGAAGAGCAGCCTTAATCTCTTAACAGATGAGCCATCTACCACTTTTTAGATTCATTCATGCTGTTACTTACATCAGTAAGTAGTTCATTCTTCTTGATTGCTGGGTAGTAGTTCCTTCTACTGACAGAGTCCAGGTTGTTTATCCAGTCACCAGATGGACAATTGGATTATTTCCAGTTTAGTCTATTACGGATAAAGCTGCAATGAATCTTCAAGCGTAAGTTTTTGTATGGACATGTCTTTCTATTTCTCTGAAGTAAATACCTGGGAGTGGAACTGTGAGTTTATACGGGAAGCATATTTTCACCTTACACTGCCAAACTGCTCTCCAAGGCAGCTGTACCACTTTATATTCAGACCAACAATGAGGTATCTAGTTCCTCCACCTTCACCAACACTTGGTACTGTCAATGGCTTTAACTTTAATCATTCTCATAGCTGCGCACGCGCCCCCCCCCCCCCCCCCCCCCCGATTTAACTATGTAGCCCTGGCTGGCCTCTTAACTCATGGAGATCTGCTTGCCTCTGCCTCCTAAATGCTGGAATTAAAAGCTGTGCTACTACACCAGGATTAATTTGCATTTTCCAAGGGCTAAGAATTCTGAGCATCTTTTCAGGTACATATTAGCTACTGCATAGTTTCTCTGGTAAATGCCTGTTCAAACGTTATGTCTTCTTACCACTGAGCTTTAGTTCTGTCTAGACGCTCCATGTAAGTCCTTTATTGGATATTAGATATACACTTGCCAAGTATTTTCTGTGGTTTGCTCTTTGCTTAATTTTTGTTTTGTTTTGTTTTTAGTTTGTATATATATTTGTGTGTGCGCTGTGTATGTGGTGCCTGTGAAAGCCAGAAGGTGTCAATTCCACGGACCTGGACTTGAGCTGTCGTGAGTTGCTCAACATGGGTGCTGGGAACTGAACTCAGGTCCTCTGGAAAAGTGAGCAAATGCTCTGAACTATGGAGCCATCTCTCTAGCTCTCCTTTTCGTTTTCTTAATGGAAACTGAACTTTTTTTCTTTTCTTTTTCCCTGTGTAACAAACAGCCCTAGCTGTCCTGGAACTCCCTCTGTAGAGCAGGCTGGCCTTGAACTCAAGAGATCCGCCTGCCTCTACCTCCAGTGCTAGGATTAAAGGTGTGCACCACCACCACATCTATCAGAAACTGAACTTTTTAAAAGAGTAAACATTTCCAACTTTGATGAAATCCAATTTATCAACTTTTTCTTTTATAGTTTGTTTCTTATTTTTAAATTGTGTGTGTGTGTGTGCGTGCGCGCGCGCGTGCTCTCATATTCTTGCTCCAGCTTACAACCAGAAGAGCCTGTTGGATCCCCTGGAGCTGGAGTTACAGGCATGAACGGCCTGACTAGCTGGTGGGACTTGAACTCTGAAAAAAACAGTAAGTACTCTTAACCACTAAGCCATTTCTTCGGCTGTTTCCTGTGTTCTACATTTTTAAAGCCTTTGCCTAACTCAAGATCACAAAGACTTTTTCCTGTTTTCTTCTAAAGTTTATCTAAAAGTTTCATATGAAAAAAATCCCTTGTCAAAAATTTTAACAAGATTTTATTAAACCCTGCGCTCCACTTATCTCATAATTATTGGGGCTCATCATCTCTTTGTTTCGTTCAGAGTCTTCCCACACTACTAAGCACTACTCAAATTAGAGTCTATTTCTGAACCGGGGAAAGACTTGTCTTTGAACAGATTTCCCCTTCCACCTAAGAAGTGGCAAAGCTAAATGGAGCCAAGGTTTTAGTCCCTGCACTGTCTTCGGAGCAACCCCAAATCTCTGCAGCTCTGAATCTGCTTCTGAGGACGAGTTCTAGAACCCAGAACACACACCTTGGGACCAGGCCTGGAACAATCAACCACATGCCATCCTGGTGTGAAGAGAAGATTCCAGAAGATCATTCTAAGTCACTCTCACCTGTAGGAAGCTGGAGAAAGCTGAAGTCCTCGCAAGCTAATTTAAAATTTTGTCTTACAAAGGTTAAGATGATCAGAACCAAAGCAATTCTACGTCCCATTACTCTGGAGTCTCTTTGCACCATTCTCTTTAAAACAAGACAGTTCCTCAGAGTCAAAACGAAGCAAGTGGCAGGTACAAAAAGACAGGTCGGATACATTCTGCTTCCGTCTCCATCTGGACTGGTCTGGAATCACTAAGTCCTGCTCAGATAGAGTAGGAAAACAGAGAGAACAAGCATTGACTGTCTCGTTGCTCTCTTTGTACTGTGGGACATCTAAAGAAAAACAAAAGAGAAAACTGCCCTGTGTCCCTGTCATACTCTGTCCCCGCTAAGCCCAGAAAACAGGAGCTTCTAAAATTATTGGCCCATGGGGGCTCTGTGTGGATTTTTTTTCTTGGTATTCATCACTTTATTCAAATAAATTATTTTGAGTTTGTTTTGAAAGGTAGCCCAGGCTGTTCTGCAACTCATGGTATGGCCCAGGCTGGATTCCAAATTCCAGTCCTCTAGCCCCTCCTCCCAAGTCTGGAGATTACAAACATGACCCCTAAGGAGAGGCTTGAAAATAGAATTTTGCTTGTTTTGTGTGATGCAGGTGTGTATGTTATGTATGTGTGCCCGTGGAGACCGGAGGTCAAATGCCAGGCATCTTCCTCCATGGCTGTTTACCTTCCCCCACCCCACAGGTAGGTTCTCTCACTGAACCTAAACTGGAAGGCTGGCCATCAAGCCTCCCTACCTTCCAGTCTCTGCCTCCTTGGAGCTGGAATCATAGACTTCTGCTGCCATATCCAACTTTTTACATGAGTGCTGAGGGTCTGGACTCAGGTCCTAAAAACTTTACCAACTGAGCATTCTACCCAGACAGTCTGTTTGACTTTTTGAGACAAGGTTTCATGTAGCTAAGGCTGGCCTTTAGCTCCTGATTCTCCTTTGTCTACTACTCAAGGGATGGAATTACAGTAGCGGTTCTCAACCTTCCTAATGTTTCCACCCTTTAATACAGTTCTTCATGTTGTGATGACCCCAACCATAAAGTTATTTCTGATATGTGAACCCCGTGAAAGGGTCATTTGACCCTCCACATCAGTGTCGTGACCCACAGGTTGAGAACATTATCTGGATTACAGACAACATGCCATCAAGCTTGGCTGAAAATACTACCTTTTAATCTTAGCCTGACATCCTTCATCACTATGTCACTATTAAGGCAACTTCACTAGACACTGACACCTGTTGGAACAGGGCTACATTTCAAAGACAGAAATGGAGTGCAATCATTAATATCTAGAAAGAACTGCCCAAGCAGTGTTTTCCCAAGTACAGAATGACACTACATGGTGCTGCTTTAGATGGAACTCCTATAAAAAGAGCTTCTCCCCTTTAAATCCTCCTTTGCCATATGGCAAGGGAGTTAGTGTTTGTGTCAGAAGTCAGGACATGGAAGAATCCATATTTCAGAAACTGTGTGTGTGTGTGTGTGTGTGTGTGTGTGTGTGTGTGTGTGTGTGAAAAACGCTGACAGTGATGGGGAAGTGAATGGAGTTCAGGAAACATTTGCCCAAGAACATATGCTGAAAGACAATAAAACTCCAAACTCCTTTTTGAACTTTAGAGATAGCTGACAAGGTGCTAAAACTTTACATGTGGGCTGAAGAGAGGGCTCAGCAGTCAAGCCAACGACTGCTCCTGCAGAGGACCCCAGCTTGGTTCCCAGCACCTGGGCCAGGTGGCTCACCACCTCCTCTAACTTCAGTTCGAGGGGATCGGACGCCCTCTTCTGGCTTCTGTGGGCAATGGCATTCACATGGACAGAGACATATTGACACCCATATATATATATGATTATTTATTATGTATATAGTGTTCTGTCTACATATATGCTTGCAGGTCAGAAGAGGGCATCAGTTTCTATTACAGATGGTTGTGAGCCACCATGTGGTTGCTGGGAATTGAACTCAGGACCTCTGGAAGAGCAGCCAGTGCTCTTAACCGCTGAGCCATCTTTCCAGCCCCATATATATATACATATATATATATATTTATAGACATTGTATATATAATTAAAATAATAACAAATTCCTTTGTTTTTTAAAGCTTCAAACATTTCCTAAACTGGTTTCTCTCGTTCATTTTAACTTCTCCAACTGATGGTTATTGTACTGATAAGTGTCTGAGTTCCAGGTGACCGGAAATGAACCATTTCAAAATGTAGCACAGAGAGCAACTGCCTATAACTAGAGGCTGGGTGAGTTTTAACCCACTTGCTCTTTCCATCTGTTAGGGGTTTTATTTGTTGGGGTTTGATCTTTTCGAGATATGGTCTTACTCTGTAAAACAAGCTGCTTCTAACTCTCTACCCTCATTTCAGCCTTTCCTGAGATTATAGACATACATCGCCACACCTGGTGTCAGAATTTATTTCTCTTGGCTTCCTCTTTCAACATCCCATCCACTATGCTTGTTAGGATCATTTTCTGGAGTCATGTCCATCTCAGAAAGATTAAGAATTGCCAAAATTTTTGAAGCTGACAATATGTCTAAATAAACAACAAATTTGTTTTGGGTAAAAGGAAAAAAAAAGAGAAATTAGTTCAATTTACTACTTCCTTTAACCGTGATGGTCTTCTGTCTATAAAATGAACTCTTCCATGTTGATCCACAGAATGAGGACAGATTGCCATGTTCCCATCCCATAGCAGCTTTTATGCTCAGGTAACCCTGAACTACTGAAGCTTGGCTATAGCAGGAATATTTCAAAAGTAATTCTCTGAATCTGACAAGCCGTCTCCCTCAATAAGTCTAGGAAGTTGTTATTTCATTAATTGTGCATGAAAGGGCAGGCAAATGGCCAGATACGCAGCCCTGCAGGGCAGAACTGCAATTGTTACACACACATTAAAAGCTAAAGTTTCTGCCTCTATGAGGATCCATTCATTACTTTCAAGTCCACTCTTTAACATTTACATATTACTATTATCCATGTGTGCACACAGTGTGTGCCACACATTTGTGTAGAGGTCAGAGGACAATTTTCAGGAGTCGGTTCTCTCTTTCCACTATGGGTTCCAGGGTCAAATTCAAGTTTTCAGTCTTGCATGGCAAGCACTTTCAACCTGCTGAGCCGCAGAGCTAGCCCACCACCTTTGTGTGTGTGTGTGTGTGTGTGTGTGTGTGTGTGTGTGTGTGTGTGTATGTTTCTTTAGCCTGGTGTGGTGGCACTCACTATAGAAAGGTGGAGGCAGGCAGACCTCTGCGAGGTAAACACCAGACAGGTCTACATGAGTTCCAGGACACCCAGGATTACATAGTAAAACACTGTCTCAAAAAAAACAACAAAAAAGTATGTATCTATTTTTATTTTATGTGTGTGAGTGTTTTGCCTGCATGTATGTATATGTCCTACCGGTTATACCTAGTGCCCTTGGAGACCTGAGCAGGTACTGAATTTTCTGGAACTGCAGTTATGAGCTGCCGCGTGGGCACTGGGAACAGAACCTGGACCCTCTGTAAGAACAAGTGCTCTTAACCACTGAGCCCTCTCTCCAGACCCCTCCAGTCTTATTTTTAAGGAAAAAAACTATTAATACAACTGAAAAGAAGAACAGTCTTTTTACTGCTTTTTTTTTTTGGTTAGTTGGTTTTATTTTATTTGAGGGGGCAGGGTTTCATGTAGCCCAGGTTAGCCTTAAGTGCATTATGTAGCTAAGGATGACCTTAAATCTCCCCCCCCCCCCATCTTCCAAATTCAGGGATGACAGCCATTTGCCATCACTCTCAACTTAATATGAAAGAGAAGCTTAATAATTACACATTCAACCCAAAACTCATGACCATTTTTGAAGCTACAGATAGCAAGCTCCAGGCCAACAAGGGCTACATAATGAGACCCTGTTTTGTTTGGTTTTGTTTTGAATTACACAGTTTAACTACAATCTGGAATTCTGGGTTGGATTCTGCATAGAAAAAGAAGGTGAGTTGAAATTTCTATGATATTCACAAGTCTGTAGTTTAGTAGATAATATTCTACCAGTGTTAAATTCTTAGCTGCAACAGATGTACCATGGTTATGTAAGAAGTTCACATTAGAAAAAGCTAGATGAGAAGCAGATATGAACACTCTGTATTTCTTTTAAACTTTTCTATGAATTTAAAATGGTTACTCCATTTTTTAACTTAAATATAGTTGGCTAATTTTATATCCTCACTGTCCCTTACAAGTCTGATGCTGCTTTCCTAACCACTGCCCTACCTTAAGCAGTGTAAGGTTAAAACACTCAATTAACATTTTTTCTACTCCTTTCAACATACTATTTGCCCATCTGCATTGCCTTCTTGACCAAAATGTGAAAAACTGCTTCACCCTTGGGAGGTCTCAGCTGCTTTCTCTTCCAAATAGCTTTACCATTTACACCAGAGGCTATGCTTGCATTTGAACTTCCCAAAGTGGATGAGGGCTAAAATAACATGGGCTAGAACTCTGGAGAAAACTGAGGCATCTGTATTAACTATTAAGAACTAGTTAATACTATTACCACATTACATAAAATGATGTTGCTTATTATTAAATTACAATTATCTGATCTCTGGCCAGAAAGTACAATGAACACAAAATGCAATTAATATCAGCATTTCAATAATAACAGGCAAACTGTACTAAAACAAATGCATTAGCTGTAAGCATACACACATACGAACACAGACACATACATGTACACAATGCAGAACAATATGTAAACCACCTCAAAAGTTTGGAAACATCATTATAAAAAATGAAGGGTAAATATTCAATAACCTTTCAAAGAAAACGTCACCCAAGAACAATAACTTAAATTTAACCCTAAGATAATCAATGGCTAGAGACATTTAAAAGGGTTAAATGAGGGTTCCAGTTGTAGCTCAGTTGGTAGAGTCGCTTGCCTAGCATGAGGTTTGATCCTCAGCAATGCATGGACTGGGTATGGTGGTGCACACCTGTAATCCCAGCACTGAGGAGGTTGAAGTAGGAGGACCAAGAAATTCTAGGTGGCGAGGCATGGTAGAGCACACTTTAATCACAGCACACTGGAGGCAGGGGCAAGCAGATCTACTGGGTTCCAGGCCAGCCAGGGCTGTGTAGAGAGACCCTGTCTCAAAACAAAGTTCTAGGTTATCCTCAGCTGCACACCAAGTTCAAGGCCAGCTTGTGATACACCAGACCTTGTCTCAAAAAAAAAAAAAAAAAAAAGGAAAAGAAAGAAAAAAAAGTACTAGAACTCACTAAGGTCATAAAATCTAAACTGTTATAGGATATGTTGATTATAGTAAATAAGTATTACAAAATACTCTAACCAGGACCCTTCTAGAAAGATGAACAGGTGCAGTAATTTCTCCAAATTATTTGAACTTATATACCTCTAGTTGACCATACTCCACAATATTTAACTATTTAAAAGTCACTCTTAAGAGAGCCTGAGTGTTTATAGAGTAACCAGCATATTGTCCAGGACAGAATGGACTCTCAGTAAATGCCTTGTAAATAAATATGCTGTATCCTATATTACCACACTTAAAGGATTATTTATTTTTAATTTTATTTTATGTGTATGTGTTCTCTCTGTGTGTGTGTGTGTGTGTGTGTGTGAATGCTCTTGAGAGCTCATGAAGGCCAGAAGAAGTTGTCAAACCCCCTGGAGCTAAAGTTCAGGCAGTTATGAGCTGTCAGATGTGGATACTGGGAATCAAATTCGGGTCATCAATCAAACCCAAGTCATCTCTCCAGCCCTGCTACCTCATTTAAAGGTAATCAAGTTAAATTAAAAAGTAATTAGGAGCAACAAATGCTTGTTGGGGGAACAACATATGAACCATAAAGATAAGTGTAAAACTGTAGTTTGAAACTACAAATAATATCTCTAAATTAATTTGAAATATATGGCATTCTCTAGGGGCTCTTCAACTAGTCATAACTGTATTTAAAATGTATTTAGACCAATGAGTGAGTAGTCCAAGTCCAATTAAGTATTCAAACTGTGGACTCAATCGATGGCTTCAGAGACTCTCTTCAGTAATGCAGAAAATACACAACGGCCCTTTGAACCACTGAGGAGGACTAAAATAATCCCGTTCCTCATAAGTGTGGAGTCAAAAGTGATTACTTTCTACTCCTACCCAACACAGTCAAAACCACGACACTTCCATCCCTATCAAAGAGTGCTGTATAATAGCTGAGTACTTTAATCGCAGGCTTAGGAATCTCATCATGACAAAATTACAATGCAGCAGAAACACTTTCTAACTCTGTCCTCAGCCCCCACAGTGTACCTACACTAATTCAGCTCCCTATCAAGTATTAACAATCAAGGGATCAGAAAGTTCTCAGAACAGAACCTGCAAACCGCTTTAAAATGAAATAAGGAAGAAAAAAAAAAAAACAGTTCATGGATTTCAAACTTAGAGGAAAGGATTTTTCTGTCAGTGCCTGCATTTAAATGCAAATTACAATTTAACTAGCTGCAATTTTCTCTTCAAGTGCTCTCAATCAAGCACACAGGGGCATTCGCACACACGGGCACACACACACATACACTTCTAATGAATCTCCAAAGGTCTTTAAAAAACTGACCATGATGCCGGGCAGTGGTGGCGCATGCCTTTAATCCCAGCACTCGGGAGGCAGAGCCAGGCGGATCTCTGTGAGTTCGAGGCCAGCCTGGTCTACAAAGTGAGTTCCAGGAAAGGCGCAAAACTACACAGAGAAACCTTGTCTCAAAAAACCAAAAACTGACCATGTTTACTTAAAAGGCTAAATGCCTAATCGCTAATATGTTTCAATTAAGAAAAAAATGTGGCTCTTTCTAATTCTACCCATGAATGATAGCTAGGCAGAGACAAACTGTTCTGAAAAGATTAGGAATTTCATGGGAGTAAAGCAGGAGGTACAGACAATCTCTAAAGATGTGTCAATAATAAAACTATTTCAATACCAAAAATTTGCAACCCACAGATATGTGAACTACAAAAAGATCTGAACTTGGTATGTGCCCAAAAAAACAGAAGGAAGGACACCAATTCTATATCCAAATCAACTCAAAATGACCTGTTACAGAGACCTGAACATTTAGTAAGTTTTCTGAAGTTTACCAATATGCTCACTTCAAAACAGTAAAAATACATTAACATTCAAATGACGTATCATTCAAGTTGGAAAAACACAACATGAAATGACTGAAAACACTTAAGTTGTTTTTTCTTTTTCTGTTGCTCTTGTTTTGTTTTGTCTTTTGAGACAGGGTTTCTCTGTGTAAACAGTCCTGGCTTTCCTGGAATTCACTCTGCAGACCAGGCTGGCCTTGAACTCACAGAGATCCTCCTGCCTCTGCCTCCCGAGTGCTGTGATCAAAGGCCAGCACCACTACCCAGCTAAAAGAGTTACCTTAATGGTAAGCTTTCTAGGGACTTCCTGGTTATGAGTATGAAAACACAAGTCCTGATGACAGCCCTGTAATACAGGTACTATGATGATTATCTCAGCTTTACAGATGAAGAAACAGAGGCACCAACTGATGGCCCAAAGTAATACACTGCAAGTAAGCAACATGAAAGAGGGTTTAAACTGCAGCCAGTCAAACTCTGAAGATCAATAACCAATGCACTGTTTGCAGTGTTAACGTGAACATCTTTTTAAGCCAGTAACACTAGGTCAGCATCATACACTAAGGAAAACACAAGCTTTAGAACCAAACAGACCACTGAGCTTCAAGACCCTATATAGCTTCAACATCAATAAAACAAAGGCATTTCAGGTACTGTGAACGTCCAAGTGCCAAGTAAATGAAGTTTACATAGTCTAGAAGTCTCACAAGCTGCAAGTCAAAGTGTGTGTACATGCATACACACATCCATTTTCAGGAAAACTGACCCTGGCTTTCCACAGATGTTCAAGGGGTAAAAAGAAATCTCTCTAAATAGTTAAGAATAACTAGAATACACAGCAGGTTCTAAAAGCAAAAACCAGACAACAAAAACAAACATCCCAGAAGTTATCTTTCTCGTTCTCACAATTCCTCCCTGTCCAGTTAAGAACGGCATGCCAGGCTTCATAACAAGTATCAATGGTTCCCCCACCATATTCGAGGCGTGGTAAGGAGATGCACATACAAGCTTGTGCACCCGTTTTCCTGCAATCATCCACAGAAGGCCGCCAGGACTGGGGTAGTTGGCTTAGTGAGTAAGTGCTTGCTGACCAAGCAAGACCTGAGTTTGGGTGCCCAGGACCTGGGTAGAAAGCAAGCCAGGCTCAGAGGCAAGTCACCCCGTTTCTGTCACCCCCGTGCTGGGAGGCAGAAACGGAAGTATCTCTGGGGCTTTCTGGCCAGGCAAGCTAGCAACAGAGCAGAGGGGGGGTGGTGGGGGTGTTTCAGGTTCGGTGAGACAGTCTTAAAAAGAAAAAGCGGAAAGCAAGATAAAGACAACTTTAGCTTCTTCTGACTTCTGCTCTGAGTGCACCTGCACGCTCGTGCTTACACACACACACACACACACACACACACACACACACACACACACACACACACGATGGGGAGTGGGGGGTCCTCAAGCGCTGTTACATCCCTCTCTTTCCGAAAGAATCGTCCACCCAGTCTCATGAAGTACTATGCCGCGAAGGAAAAGCCAGCAATAACCAGAGGCTCCAGGCTGAACTACAGAGCCCTGGTGCGCCGGAGGACAAACAAAGTGTATCTGCAAACTTCGGGGCAGCCCAGGATTCCGACCCCGCTGTCCTCGTCCCCTCTCTCGCTCTGCTTCTGGAACTCTGGTGCCTGCGGGTGGGCTAGGTTCTACCTGTGGCTGGGGCGTGAAGGGAAACGTTACCCGAACTGCGGCTGCAGCGTGGCCAAGTCTTAGCTGTGCAGTCCGGGGAGGCAGGGGCCGCGTCCAGCACAAAACCTGCCCTCCACCCGCCCCTCAGAAGTCCCCAGTCTCGATCTCAACCGGCGCTAAGAGCCGGTTCGGAGGTTTTCCGTTTCCCAAAGTGGCTTCCGCCTCCGGGTTGGCCTCTGCCGGAAGCAGTGTATTGATGACGTAAAAGTGTCGCGCTGTGAGTGATTCCGGAAGAAACAGGCGTGCGGCGTGAACATGGTGAGGAGAGTGGGAGAAGGAACTTTGTCAGAGCTCTTTGCGGGCGTATGGGAGCTCAGCGCTTGGCCAAATATAGCCTTGGAGCTTCCCTTGTGGTTTTTTTTTTTTCCATTCTGGTCTTAGCTCGAAGGAATCTAAATTGTGGGGAGAGAGCTAGGTGGTGTTTGCAGAAAAGAGAATCGGAAAGAAAAACAGGAGAAGGGAACTTTGAAGGATGCACTATGTTTCCAACTCTTTTTAACTCGAAAATTTCCGTTTCAAGGGGAAGCAGAAGAAAACAAGGAAATACGCGACTATGAAGCGAATGCTTAGTCTCAGAGATGAGAGACTGTGAGTGTACAGAATCAACTGGTTTCTTAAACTGATCAGAGATACCACGACGGGCTAAGTAGTCAAATTTGTTGTTTTTGTTTTGCTTATTATGTCTTAGATCTATATTGCATGGAATTATAGTCACTCATTCTGGGGGGTGGAGAGGATGGTGTCATTGTTGAAAAGCCGGTAAGGCCACACCATGCTTGTCTTCAGTTTCCAATTCCTGACACCCAAGTTTAAAAGAAAGGATGGGAAAACTCCAAGATAGTTCCATTTTATAAATAATAAGGATTCAAAACGTTAGAAGAAGAAACTAGAATGATGTTTCCCATTATAAAGAAGAACCAACCAGTTTCCCTGCATCAGTAAAGACTGGCCTTTGTTGTGTTGAAGAGTCTCAGAACAAGAGAATGGTCATTAAAGCCTTCAGAATTATTTTCAGCTTCTGATGTGGATTTTTATTGTATATCTTTAAAGAATGATGTCCCACTGATGATTTCTTTGTGGTTAAGGGTTCAATTTTATATGTGTGTAATGTCCTAGGCCTTTATAAAGAATGTGGGGCAACTTTTTCCCTATATTGGTGATCTGAGTCTTTTTTGGTTTGGTTTGGTTTTATGTTGCTCATTGAGACAGGGTGTCACGATGTAGCCTTGGCTGGCCTGGAATTGGCTGCATAAACTAGACTCAAACTCATAGAATCCTGTCTGCCTCTGCCTTCATGGTGCTGGGAAGGCTACCATGTTTGCTTGGGATATTCAGAAGTACTCAGAAGATTAATACCAACTTCTTCACAGGCTCTTAAAAGTGGATTTTTATTAGCGTATGTTAATTACACATAATAAGTTTTATAATGATGTTTTCAAACAGGTATAGAATGTCTTTTGATCATAGTAAACAAACCCCCATTACTCTCTTGGAATTAGATTTTAATCACTGGTAAGAGAAATATTGACTAAGAAAAAAGTTAACAGTATAATTAGAATTTAATCATTAACAATTTTTTGAGTTTATTGGTCTGATTAATTTTGATATTTTCAGGCTCCTTCCTACTGTAGTTCCTTGCTGTCAAAGTGTATGTTAATATTAACATCACAAAGTCACAAAACTGGATTGCTTTGGTGCCTTAAAAAAATAAAAGGAAGAAAAGATATTAGAATGGAACTTGAGGTGATGGGGTTGGACCTAGAGCTTGATACACACTGGTCTAGTGCTCTACAACTGAGTGACATCTCCAACAAGTCGAAATTTTCAGCTTCCAAATGAAATTTTAACTATATCATTTTTCCTCTTCTCTGAATTTACTTTTTTTGCAGTAAAGAAAAGGATAGATTAAAGCCTAAAAAGAAAGAAAAGAAAGATCCCAGTGCGCTGAAGGAAAGAGAAGTGTGAGTATTAAAAAACTTCAAGTTTTCCGTTAAAACTAAGAGATCCTAAACCATTGGCCCTGTTAAGAATTCAGGCTTTCCACGAGCTGACTTATTTGCTATTAAGTTAGTTATTTCCTAGTAAGTTCGGCACATGCACAAATGAAAGTGGTATTAATGAGCATATACTGATGTTGATGCTTTGAAGGGTTTTTTTTTGTTTGTTTTTGTTAAGATTTATTTATTTATTATATATACAGCATGTATGACTGCAGGCCAGAAGAGTGCACCAGATCTCATTACAGATGGTTGTGAGCTACCATGTGGTTGCTGGGAATTGAACTCAGGACCTCTGGAAGAGCAATCAGTGCTCTTATCCTCTGAGCCATCTCTCCAGCCCCTGAAGGTTTTTGAATCCCACGGAGCAGTAAATTTTCCCCTAAGGCACTGGGAATAAAATTTTTTTCCTTTCAAATTTCTTTTTGTTTGTTTTTCTGAGACAGGGTTTCTCTTTGTAGCTTTGGAGCCTGTCCTGGAACTCGCTCTGTAGACCAGGCTGGCCTCAAACTCACAGAGATCAGCCTGCCTCTGCCTCCCAAGTGCTGGGATTAAAGGTGTGTACCACCACCATCACCACCACCACCACCACCACCACCACCCGGCTTCAAAAAAATCTTTTAAAATAAATAATTGCCACACCAAAATTTCATAAGAGAGAGACTATAGTACCCAATATTGGTTAAGTTTAGTGTATTGTGGATGAAGGTCATTCCTTTAAAATAAGTATATTTAACTTCACCACATTTTCCCTATTTTGCTCTGGGTTCACAGAGGCTGTACTGTCACAGGTAGATACTGGTTCACATACTAATGTTTGAACATCATGGATTTTTAGATGAGTAACGGGCTCTGCTATCATATGTAATCCTATGATAGATAATCGTTTATATTTCATACACCCGTTTGAGAATTTTGAGAATGACAGACTTGCTGTGGCATTGGTTCCAATCCTGATGATTACATTCTGCCTCTTTGTGCCCTGTGACTGTCCTCCTGATCAAGGAAGAACTAGGTTTGGGGTAATTGTGTTTTTAAAGTTGTGTCACAGCTTTATAGTGGACCGGAGGTTAACATGCTGTTAACTTTTTTTTTTTTAAGTATGTGCATGTGTGTGGGCATGTGCACATGAGTCTGTGAAAGCTAGAGGCAGAGGATCTCCTGAAGCTGGAATCACAGGCAGTTAGGAACATCCAATGTCGATGCTAAGAACTGAATCCAGGTCCTCTGCAAGAGCAGTAGAACCTCATTTTAATTGCTGAGCCACTTCGGCTCCTTTGCTGACTACTGCTTGCAGTGAACGAGGGGAAAGGACAGTTGCCTGTGATGAACTCCCCAGCAGATGCTTCATTTCTGGTTTCATTAACATCAAACTTACTGATACAGACTTTAGTTTGTGATCTTATTTTCTTTCTCCTTCCAGCCCCCAGCATCCTTCCTGCTTATTCTTCCAGTATAATACACAACTAGGTCCACCTTACCACATCCTCGTTGATACCAACTTCATCAACTTTTCCATTAAAGCCAAACTAGACTTAGTGCAGTCAATGATGGACTGTCTGTACGCCAAGTGTGAGTATCATACTTTTATGTTCCTGTGCCAAATGCCATACAGAGTAATTGTCTCTATTCAAATACATGGAAGTGAGGATCTCATTAAATGAACCACTGGCCATTTTATTTTCAGTAAACCCAGAAATGGCAGTTTTCAGTAAATTGAGATCTAATGCATACTTGACTAGGAATAATCAAATTATCACAATTCAGAAAACAGTGCTTTGACTGTTATTAGAGACATCAATTTTGAATCTAGATTTTAAAATTCTGAACAAACGAAAGTCTATTTTTTGGTATATAAATTTATATTAAGCAGGATACATTCTCCATTCCACTCCACTAGAAAGCTAAATAAAACATTTTTCCATTTATGGTCACAGAGCCAGAAGTCAGATAATGGACACATTTATCAGTTAGAATTCATTTGTACTTCGAAAGGTCTGAGGTAGTTTATACCTCAGTGTACAGTTTACCTGTTACAGAGTCCCCTTGTTTATTTGGGTAGCCCTTCCTACTTGTAACCCTGAGCAGGAAAAAGAAAACTTAAACTATATCCAAGAGTACAGCTCCCTAATAGTTTTAGGTCTGTTACTTTTTTGGGTCAGGGAGGTAGCTCAGTGGTTCAGTGGAGCACTTCCTAGCATTTGGGAAGCCCCGAGTCCCCAGCACCACAAAACAACATTTTTTAAAAAGCCTGGTGGTGGCGCCCACCTTTAATCCCAGCACTTGGGAGGCAGAGGCAGGCTTATCTCTGTGAATTTGAGGCCAGACTGGTCTACAGAGTGAGTTCCAAGACAGCCAAAGCTACACAGAGAAACCATGTCTTGAAAAACAAAAAAACAAACAACAACAAAAAACCAAGATCTGTTGTATTTTGTGATTAATAGGTTTCTATTTATAGGGTTTCTTTGCTCTGTTAAAGGGCCATACTGGTACTTTGCCATATAGAATACATTGCTGGCATCAAAGGGAAATTTTGCACCTCCTTTTAAAAAGATAATATAGGCATACATTACTGTGATTTGTCTTATTAAGCATCACAGGTGTACTACATTCTTTTTTTTGTTTTGTTTTGTTTTGTTTTGTTTTGTTTTGTTTTGTTTTGTTTTTGGAGACAGGGTTTCTCTGTGTAGCTTTGCGCCTTTCCTGGATCTCGCTCTGTAGACCAGGCTGGCCTCGAACTCACAAAGATCCGCCTGCCTCTGCCTCCTGAGTGCTGGGATTAAAGGTGTGTGCCACCACTGCCCGGCTTTAAATGTCATTACATGTTTTTTGTTTTTGTTTTTCAAGACAGGGTTTCTCTGTGAAGCTTTGTGCCTTTCCTGGAACTCGCTTTGTAGACCAGGCTGGCCTTGAACTCACAGAGATATGCCTGACTCTGCCTCCTGAGTGCTGGGATTAAAGGCATGCACCACCACCACCACCACCACCCGGCTTTGGTTTTTCGAGACAGGGTTTCTCTGGGTAGTTTTGGTGCCTGTCCTGGATCTCGCTTTGTAGACCAGGCTGGCCTCGAGCTCACAGAAATGTTCAAGTGGGCAGGAGTATCAGACACTTTCCTCTGGAAGTCAGGAGACATAAAGTGAGCTGAAGAACTATAAATGATTATGCTTAGGGAGGTGTGATAAGCTGAGAAGAAAGCCAGGAATGATGTCATACACCTATATTCCCAGTATTCAGGAAACAGGGAAAGCAGGTTCAAGGTCAACGAAAAAATTTTTAAAAATCTGGAAGAAAATTGAAAGTATCACATCAGTGAACATATGAATGATTAATTCAGCAAGATATCATTATTGCTGCTGGGGATAAGTTTTAGTGATCTGGACAGAAAATAAAATCAAAGCTGCTAAATATTCCCTTAAACCAGAGTCTAATAGAGAGCAAGGTCCTAACTCCAGTTCTGTGAATGTGAAGAGAGGCGAGAAAGCTACAGGGGAAGAAAAAAAAAAGATTGATCCAGGTGGGGTGGTGGCGCATGCCTTTAGTCCCAGCACTCGGGAGACAGAGGCAGGAAGATCTCTGTGAGTTCAAGCCAGCCTGGTCTACAGAGTGAGTTCCAGGACAGTGAGGGCTACACATAGAAACCCTGTCTTGAAAAAAAAAACGAAGAAGACTGAAGCTTGTAGAGTTTAGTTACAGGCTTAAGAAAAGACACTGTCTCTAATGTGGAGCAGGTGAAGCAGCCAGTGCCAACATGGAACTGTAGTGAGTTACCCAGGAGCTCACGCTAAGACAACTGATGAGTAAGGACAGTACACAGCAGAGTTGTCAGTGTCCACAGAACATCCCTATACTGGAGGAAGATACTGAGACGCTCACACCTAGAGCAGAGCCAATGACTGGTTTCAGAGGGCGTCCTGACCCCTCCTAGTGGTTAATGTGACTGGTGACTTTAACTGAAGCTAGTCCTTATTTACATTTTATCTTTTTTTTTTTTTTTTTTTTTTTTTTTTTTTTTTTAAGATTTATTTATTTATGTATATAGTGTTCTATCTGCATGCATGCCTGCACGCCAGAAGAGGGCACCAGATCACATTATAGATGGTTGTGAGCCACCATGTGGTTGCTGGGAATTGAACTCAGGACCTCTGGAAGAACAGGCAGTGCTCTTAACCTCTGAGCCATCTCTCCAGCCCCCCTTATTTACATTTTATAAAATCCAGACCGGGAATATAGCTCAGTAGTCAGGTGTTGGTCCAGCACGTGTGATGCCCTAAGTCCAATACCCAGTACCACACACACCAAAAAAACAAAAGCAAAACCTCAGGCCAGAAGGGGTGGCCAGAGCGGGACCTGAAAATACAGCTAATGGAACATCTGCATGGTGTGTGTGAGGCCTGGATTTGCTCTCCAGCTCTGCCCCACCACAGACCAAAAAAATCCTAGGTCTCCTGAGAACTATACTAAATCCTCTCTGCATGTGCTTTAGAAATAAATAAATAAGCAAATAGGTGTGATGACACACCTATTTTCAATATGCTTGGTAGACATTTTAAGTCTAGTATGAGATGGGCTGTTCAGCAAAAATGGTTTTGCTGGGGGTGGCAGGTTGTGCTGGAGAGTTGGCTCAGCAGTTAAGAGCACTTTTTAGTCTTGCAGAGGACCCAGGTTCAATTCTCAACACCCACATGATAGCTTACAACCATCTGTAACTCCGATTCCAGAGGTTCCGATGCCCTCATCTGACCTCCAAAGGCACCACACATGACATGATTGCACATATATACAGGCAAAATATTCATATACATTAAATAAATATTTGTTAAAAGATATTTAAAAAACAAGTCTATTGGGGCCAGCAAGATGGCTCATCAGGTAAAGACACTTCCCACCAAGCCTCCTGAGTTTGAGCCCAGGAGCCCCCGTTTTGGAAGGAGAGAAAAATTCCTACAAGTTGTCTTGTGACCTTCACATATGCACTACAGCACATGATCCCAACCCTCTCCCCAATAAATAAACGATTGTAATTTAAAATTTAAATATATAGTAATGCTTTTGAAAGACAAGGGGGAAAAACTAAAAGTAAATTTAAATGAGAAGAGAATGGAGACACTAGGTCAATGAAATTAGATGGTTATGGAACCAGAAGGCAGTACGTGCTTAAAGAAGACTTAATTTCACAGCCATGTAACAGTTGAAGCATAAGGGCCTGCAATGGAGTAGGGAAGTGTGCCCCAAGAAGAAATTGAGTATCTTCAGCTATTACACCCCACAATGGGAGTGCCTCTCATTTTCCTACTCCTAAGTGACATTACTCTAGTTCTGTCTCTATAGATTTGCCTATTTTGGACAGTTCATAAAAATAGAACCTTGTGGGGTTGGGGATTTAGCTCAGTGGTAGAGCGCTTAAGGCCCTGGGTTCGGTCCTTAGCTCTGGAAAAAAAAAGGAAAGAAAAAAAAAATAGAACCTCTTACTTGGTTTTCTTTGATTCAGCATGATGTTTTCAAGGGCCACTCAGAGCACATATCACTGTTTTATTTCTGATCATGTGTACTGTGTGTAAAGATCACATTTTAGTTACCTGTTCTGGTATATTCAATAATATACCTTGAGCACTTTGCCTTGTTTGTATATGTAGATGGGCCTCATCCTTTTAAGCTACAAGGTATTCTTTTGTTTAAACAGATATTTCTGTTTGTCTTTTGGGGAGGAGTTTGTTTCGGGAGACAAGATCTCATATAGTCCATGCTGGCCTAGAATTCATTGTGTAGCTAAGGATGACGTTGAACTACTAATCCTTCTGCCCCTACCTCCCAAATGCTCAGATTACAGCTATACATTACTCTCACCTTCCACTCCAACCCCGTGTGTTGAAGCTTGAACCCAGGACCTCCTGAATGTTAGGCAAGCACTATATCGCTGAGCTATGTCCCCAGCCCACTTTGACTTTTCGTTTTGAGACAGGGCCTCACCAAATTGCCCAAGATGGCCTTGAGCTCCTTCTAGTTCATGAAGGCCTTGGACTTTTAATCCTCCTGCATCAGCATCTGGAGTAGCCAGGATTACAAGCCTTTGCCACCATACCCAACTCTTTTAGTTCTTATTGGTCATTTCAGTGGACTTAGTCTGCTGTCATTGTAAAAGTCTGCAGGATTTTTACAGAGTGAATTAAATATAATTCAGAGGATATCTTTACAAATTCTGTTACGAATTTTCTTATGCTGTGTTTTGTTTGTTCCTTGCAGGTATCCCATGCATAACTGATTGTGTGATGGCTGAAATTGAGAAATTGGGACAGAAGTATCGAGTGGCACTAAGGTAGAAGGATGTAGTCTAGATTTGGCATACTGGAGATATTTTAGAACACCTCATCTCTTTGTTAATCAAAGATTTCCTGGCCAGTTAGTTTAAATTTAAGAAAAAGAAAGAGGGAGAGAGAGAAAGAAAGAAAGAAAGAAAGAAAGAAAGAAAGAAAGGAAGGAAGGAAGGAAGGAAGGAAGGAAGGAAAGAAAGAAAGAAAGAAAGAAAGAAAGAAAGAAAGAAAGAAAGAAAGAAAGAAAGAAAGAAAGAAAGAAAAGGCTGGAGAGATGGCTGAGTAGTTAAGAACAAGTTAAGAACACTTGCTGCTTTTCCAGAGGACCTCAACTCAGTTCCTACTACCCATGTTGGGCACTCACAACTGCCTACAACTCCTTCTCCACATCACAACGATTGTTCTCATACAAGAATCCAAACCTAGAAAGTTCCAGGAAAACTCATCTCTGTCTTTTTTCCTGGATCTTACACCCGTACACCCACACATACAGTTCACTAACCTGCGTAATTCAGCAGGTTAGCAAAGATCCTCCCATAGTCATACATTCAGTTCTCTCTTTTTTGTAATCAGACAGGCAAAGGAAAATGTATTTAGCTTTTATATTGTTGATGGGCTGTGCCATAGTGACCATCCTTGTGCCTGTCTTACAGTATATTTGTGTAAGACAACTTCCTAAGATGGATTTGACTTTTAGTCCTGACTTTCCTTAACTGTAGGTTTGAGCAAATTAATATCTGGAACTCTTTCGCCTTTTGTAAAATGGAAATACAAACACCCAAGAGTTTGGTGCTGAGTAAATGAGCCCAAACGTGATCAGCTCCTGATTGTAATGATGTTGTATGAGATTTTGCTAGTGCTCTGACAAATAAAGCTTGCCTGGAGCTAGCCACTAGTTAACCATAGAGGCCAGACAGGTGGCACACACCTTTAATTCCAACTCTTGGGAGGAGAAAGCAGGAAGATCAGGAGTTCAAGGCCACCCTGGGCTACATAATATTGAACCAGTCTAATAAAGAAACAGAGCAGGGCGTTAGTGGTACACACCTTTAATCCCAGCACCTGGGATCTCGTGCCTTTGACCCTGCACTTGAGTGGCTCACACCTTTAATCCCAGCACTCGGGAGGTAGAGACAGGAATATGAGGTGGATGGAGACAGGATTTGGCCCCCATTCAGTCTAAGGATTTGTAAAGACAGGCCCCCCATTTGGTCTGAGGCTTTGTAGAGGTAAGAAGTCTTCTCTGATTTCCAGGCAAGCTTTATTTGTCAGAACAGAAACAAAATATCATACAACAAAATTCCCTTCCTCATAAAATGAAAAAAGAGCCTTCAGAGGCTAGAGGGCACCTCATAATCCCCACGTAGATCACGTTATATTTGCTTTACTGGTTGGAACATTTTCTTTAATCCACCTTTATAATCCTGCAGGATCGCCAAGGATCCACGATTTGACCGACTTCCATGCACACATAAAGGAACCTATGCTGATGACTGCTTGGTCCAGAGAGTCACTCAGGTACAGCATCACTTTTTAAATGTTTATTTTGTGCTTAAAACACAAACAAACAAAAAAACTGGGCAGTAGTGGTGCACACCTTTAATCCCAGCACCTGGGAGGCCGAGGCAGGTGGATCTCTGTGACTTTGAGGCCAGTCTGGTCTACAGAGTGAGTTTCAGGATAGCCAAAGTTACACAGAGAAACTTCTTGAAAAAACACAATAAAAAAGAAGAAAAAAGTGGCAAGCTGGAGCTGAAGAGGTGGTGTTTTAGTGGTCAAGAGCACTTGCTGCTCTTGCTGAGGACCCAGATTCAGATACCAACACTCACATCAGGTGGCTCCCAGCCTTCTGTAATCCCAGTTCTGATGCCCTCTTCTGGCCTCTGCAGACACCTGCACACATGTGGTGCATGCACATACACTACACACACACAAATAAATCAGGGGTTTTTGTGTGTGTGTGAGGAAAAAAACACTAGCTGGGTGAGGTAACACTTGTCTTTAATCCCAGCACTTAGAGGCAAAGACAGGTGGACCTCTGTAAGTTTAAGTCCAACCTGGTCTACATAGCCAGCTATACAGTTAGAAACACCCCCCCAAAAAAAGGGGGGAGCACAAATTATTACCTTCTGAACATTCAAGCTCAGTAAGGTATTTAGGGTAGGTTTTTCTTAATATACATATATATTATATAAATATCAGATATTGTATATTTATATAAGGATAAAATATATATTATGTTTTATATATTATATCTTCATATATATAAAACATAAATATATATATATATTTAGCAGTTCATAAGCAGCTTAGATACCATTTACTTGAAAAAGTAGATTAAAAAAATTGTACTCTAACCATAAAGGGAGAAGTATGTGCTTGGGAAGGAGTCTGGTTTCAAATCTCAGCACCTTGCCCATTGGAGGAAGAGGCAAACTGATCTCCGTTCAAGGTTCAAGGCCAGCCTGATCTACATAGTGAGTTCTAGGCCACCCAGGACTACACAGTGAGATCCTGTCTTAAAACAAAAACAATTCCAGCATCTGCATTAGCTTAGTATGTGATTTGGGACAATGATGGGGGTCTTATTCCACAAATCCCCTATAATGTGTTTTAAGTGAATTCATGTAGGTATAATAATATATCACATTCTACCACCATGTAAATCTTAAATAAGGTTCCATTTCCACCCCATGCAGGAATGATGTTCCTCCCCACCATACCTAACTCAGAAATGTTTTCTTAGTTAAGTCTGAGAATCTCCCAGGGTGCTATCTCTCACATACCCTGGAGTAATACCTTTTTGAATTCCTTCATTCTGAACTGCTCATCAAACAACACAGAACATCTGCTATTGATTGTTCACATAAGAAAGAACCTTTCTCAGGTTGGAGTTGTGGCTTGGTATAGAGTGCTCCCTCGTATGCGCCAGGCCCTGGATTTGATCTCCAACCTCAGTGCTGAGAAAAAAAGAAAAGAAAAGAAAGAAAAGAGCCAGGCCCTTGCAAAGGAAGGGATGAAGAGAGGAAGAGCTTGGCCCTTGCTAAGGCCGGCCATCTTCATTTAACGACCACTCTGCCCTTTAGCAACTCGATCCATAGCTGGAACCACATCACACTGCCAGCACAGTGGTAAAAGTTTTAGAGAACTCAATGGAGATTTGTATACGAAGTAAACTATAACAAAATAGCTTCCAGCGGAGAGTTAATGTTAAAGCTAAACTGGGGTTTTGAATCTTGGAGGTCCTTCTCCTGACCCAGGACCTGCCTACTTCTACCACTAAAGAACTTCAGAGTACCCCTAAGCCACAAGAGCAGAGGAAGGAAGATCTGTGCCCTCCATATACGTCATTTACGTAGAGTCAGTCAGGGGGATTTCCCAAAACTAAGGAACTGTCCATCTTAACTGTGGCAGTCCCTCCCATGTGTGAGACAGAAAGCAGTTTGCAGCTGAAACACCTCTTTCTTCCCCTCAAGATTCATAAGACCACATTGAGGCCAGGTAGCTTATATATTTTATTGTATAAATATCTTGTAGGTCTGCTGGTTACTGTGAAGGGACTATTCAGTGGTTGTGTGTGCATATACTCTGTGAGTCCTGTGTAAACATTAGTGGGCTTCTCTTTCAGCACAAGTGTTACATTGTGGCCACAGTTGACCGGGACCTCAAACGAAGAATCCGAAAGATCCCTGGAGTTCCTATCATGTACATTTCTAACCATAGGTGAGAAGTTGCTATTGGAAAGTGATTAGAGGCATGTAGTTGGTCATCAATTAAAGTGAGAGCAGGTTATAAAGTTATAGAGGATTTCAAAGAAATTACACTAGCTTGTTTACATTTCAAGTTGAAGAAATGCGACAAAATAGCATGAATAAGGGCAGAAGATAAAGATAGAATTTAGGAATGAAACAAACATCAAATTTGTACAATCAGATTATTAGAAGGACATTATTGCTTTATACAAAGCATTACTTTAAGTTAAGCTCATCCCTTTTAGGTAGAAATATTTTTGTGAGATTCTTGCAGGGAGCTTGATCTTCAGCATGGATAAAACTGGGCATGGTAGAATACCTGTATTCCCAACACTGGGGAAATAGTGACCAGAAATTCAAGATCATTCTTGCTACTCAGTGCATTTGAGGCCATCTCAGAGAGAGAGAATATTTGATTAACACCTCATCTGGGAAACTAAATGTTTGCTTTAATAAACAAAACAGTTCTTTATCCTTCTTGGATGTTCCCATGCCTGCCCTATAAAGATGTCTATGCCCAGCTTTTCCATTTGGGGAGAGCACAGTATATTGATAAAAATATGGGCTGACCTAAGCTCACCTGGACCCTATTATAAGTCATTCATTGTGGGGTTCCTCTAAAGCAGTTACCACTGATAAGGTTTGAGTGTAAAGGATGGGGGGGACTCCGATGGGTTCTGTACCATACCTCCTTTCTTAACAGTGTCTACTTTCCTTCCTGATCAGGTACAACATTGAACGGATGCCAGATGATTATGGAGCTCCTCGGTTCTAATTCTTACTCGACAAAATTTGCTTGCCTTTCTTTGACCAGCTTTCTCTGTTGTCAATTAATTAAACACACTTTTTGATGTTTTTTTTTAATGACATTTTGTCTCAATTTAAAAAATAGCTACGTCTTTTTAAAAAATTGTATTTTTTTATGTGTGTATGTATGTATGCATGTGGGTATGTATGTGTTAGTGCAGGTACCTTTTGGGGCCAGAGGCCTCAGATCCCCTGGAGCTGAAGTTACAGGTAGTTGTAACATGCCTGAGAACTGAATTGTCCTCTGGAAGAGCAGTTGGTGCTCTTAACCGCTGAGCCAAACTGTGTCTTTTTATAAGTCAGATGCTCCAGTGGG
The DNA here is from genome assembly GCF_949786415.1 of Peromyscus eremicus. Classification (NCBI taxonomy): domain Eukaryota; kingdom Metazoa; phylum Chordata; class Mammalia; order Rodentia; family Cricetidae; genus Peromyscus; species Peromyscus eremicus. Next base: position 83,043,884 of record NC_081430.1, read on the forward strand.
TATTCACATAATTTGATTTACTTAGTGTCTTAGTCATTGTTCTTTTGCTGTGAAGAGACACCATGCCTACGGCAGCTCTTATAAAGGAAAACATTTCATTTCAGCTGGTTTACAGTTTCAGAGGTTTAGTCCATTATCATGGCAGAAAGCATGGCAACATGCAGGCAGACCTGGTGCTGGAGAGGGAGCTGAGAGTTCTTCATCCAGATCATCAGGCAGCAGGAAGAGAATGAGACATTCTAGGCCTGCCTTGAGCATCTGAAACCTCAAAGCCCACCCCCAGTGACACACTTCCTCCAGCAAGGCCACATCTCCGTATAGACTTATGTGGGCCATTTTTATTCAAACCACCACACTTAGCAAACCTTTAAATATAGTAAAACAATACTGTTTGGGTCAAAGTACCAGGCAAGTTGAGGACAAGTTTTGTTTTAAAAATCAAACAGAAGCCTGGTGTGGTTGCACATACTTTTAATCTTAGCACTTGAAAGGCAGATGCAGATGGATCTCTGGGTTCAACCCTGGCCTGGACTATATAGTGAGGTCCTTTTAAGTGAATTTTCACTTGTATAAGATACAGCCCTTGAGGAGTAGAGCCTTGCACTCAGAACATCTTTTGAATTCTTCTGTTCAATGAATCAGGTTCCTCTTTAATGGTGATAATCTGTTTGACAATTACATACGCTTTCAAACCTACCTGTCTTTAGGATTCAGCTTACTTTTTTTCCATAGCAACTGCATACTTTTTGTATCTTTCAGCTCTGGTAAGCAGTAACTGCCACAGCCGGAATGCTATCCTGTCTTAAGATTTCTTCCACTAAGCAGACTGGTCCATTGCCTGTGACTGCATCCTCACTCAAGCTGTCAGGACACAAGCAGAATACAGCCTGATGGCTGTCGGTGGTAACGCACCTTTAATCCCAGCACTTGGGAGGCAGAGGCAAGCAAATCTCTTGAGTTCAAGGCCAGCCTGGTCTATAGAGCAAGTTCCAGGACAGCCAGAGCTACACAGAGAAACACTGTCTTGAAAAACTAAAACTTCCCCCTGTCCCTCCCCCCCACCAAAAAAAAAAAAAATGAATACTGAATGACCTCTCAGCCAGTTCCCAAGTCTTGTTCCCCTTGGAAACCTCATGAATCTGGCCTTCGAGATGTTTTTCTTCGCATTCTGGTCTTCCAAACTCCCAACAAAACATTCCATTAAGCTCTGCTTACAGCTTTCAAGAGCTTTTCTAGGCTAAAGTTTGAAGTTATTCTACAACCCTCTTAACAAACCAGTTCCAAAACATGATCAAGTTTATCACTACCAATTTTCTGAGGTTCATGCCCTGTTGCTATGACTAGAAGCACCTTAAGGATGGAATTTTTTGTTTCAACTTACAGTTTAGTACTGTGAAGAAGCTATGGTCACTCTGTATCTGAAACCAGGAAGCAGAGTGTGGTCACAACTGATACTCAACTCACTTTCTGTGGCCCCTTCGGAGGGTTGAGTGACTCTTGCACAGGGGTCACCTAAGACCATCAGAAAGCATAAGATATTTACATTAAGATTCATAACAGTAGCAAAATTATAGTTATGAAGTAGCAACAAAAGGAATTTTATTGTTTAGGATCACTACAACATGAGGAACTGTACTGAAGGGTTGCATCATTAGGAAGGTTGAGAACCACTGTTTTATTCATCCTGAGATCCCTGCCCATAGAATGGTACAACCCTCCTATAAGGTGGGTCCTTCACACCTCAACCTAATTTAGAAACTCACAGAACTAATCCCAAGATGACAATCAAGACTAACCATCACAAACACAAAATACATAAACTGTTAAGTACTTCAGCTTAAAGTATTTTTCTGAACTGAACTACCTAGGTAACTGACTTACCCAAAGTAGAAATCAAATATTTAGCTGAGCATGATAGCATACATCTACAACTCCAGAACTTAAGAGGCAGAGACAGGAAGATCAGAAGTTCAGGGTCATGTTTGACTACATATTAAATTCCAGGCCAGACTGGGGTATATGAATCCTTGTCTCAACAAACAAAATGATGGGGCAGCGTGAGTCCCTCATCACTATTTGTGTTAGCCAGCATTCCCCAGAGACAGAATAAATAGGAGATATAGTTTGTGTGTGTATACTATGAAAGGAGATTGTTGGTTTACAGTGGTATAGCATCATTCTTTGTGTTGTCTCAGGTATCTTCATATGGCCAGCCATATTAGTGTAAAAACTCCTGTCAGAGTAGATTAGGTGCACACTCTTCTTCAGTTTGACCTCATCTGTAACTATCCTATTTCCAAATATGGCCACATCTTGAGGTATAAAAGTTAGGACTTCAATATGTCCTAACAGCAAAATTCAACTCATCTCAAATGTGACTATCATGGATATCTACTCTTGATCTTAGTGAGAAAGCTAAACTTTTTACCACTCAGACTGTGGTCTGCTATAGGTTTTTGATTATGTTCGTTATGGTTTTGAACACATGGTTCTCATTATGTAGCCCAGGTTAGACTTCAAAGGACTGGGATTACAAAGATGTGTTACCACACCAGCATCTATTTGTTTTTAAATACTCTTATTAGATGAAAGACAGTCTCTATTTCTTGTTTAGTGTATTGTCATTCTGTTGCTAAAAAATAAATCTGGTCCTAAAAAAAAATCAATTTAGCCAGGCATGGTGGCTTTAATCCCAGCCCAGCATTTGGAAGGCAGAGGTAGACAGATCTCTGAGTTCCATGCCTGCCTGGTCTACAGAGTGAGTTCAAGGACAGCTTAGGGCTGTTATACAGAGAAACCCTGTCTTGAAAAACCAGATAAATAAACTTACAGAGAGTAATGTAATCGGACTTTCTCTGTCCTGCTAACCAGCTCCCAAATAACCACATGGAGACATTACTAATTAAGAAATCTCAGCCAACAGCTTAGGCTTGTTTCTAGCTAGCTCTTACAACTTAAATTAACCCATTTCTATTAATTTATGTGCTGCCCCAAGGCTCGTTTGCCTCATCTACGTACTGTCCATCCTGCTTTCCTGCTTCCTCTGCATCTGGCTGGTGACTCTGCCTTCTTCCCAGAGTTCTCCATGCCCTGAAGATCCTGCCTAGCTATTGGCCATTTAGCTTTTGATTAAACCAGTCCCAGCGATGTACAGCCACACACTGTAAGGAATGTTCCACAACAGAGTTACTTTGACTCAGTTTCAGAGGTTCCATCCCATGGTCACCGGGCCCTGCTGCTTTGGGTCTGTGGTGGTACAGTATGTTGGGAGTATGTAGCAAAGAAGGCCTGTTCTCTTGTGGCAGCCAAGAAGCAAAGAAAAAGGAAGCTCCAGGGTCTCACTCTCCCCTCCAAGAGCAAGTTCTGAGTCACCTAACTGTAGTTAGGTGTTAGGTGACTGTTCTCACTGTTGTGACAAAAGTGACTTATGGAAGGAAGGCTTTCTTTTGCTCCATGCTTTCTAGGTATAGTCTGTACAGACTGCATTGTAGCAGGAACATGAGGGAGCAGTGAAGAAGCAGAGAAGTGAGTGCTTAGATTCCAATAGTTTTGGGGTTTGTATTTATCTATTTATTTTTTAATTTAATTTTTGTGTTTTTGAGACAGGGTTTCTCTGTGTAGCTTTGCGCCTTTCCTGGAACTCACTTTGGAGACCAGGCTGGCCTCGAACTCACAGAGATCCTCCTGCCTCTGCCTCCCAAGTGATGGGATTAAAGACGTGCACCACCACCACCCGGTTTAGCAAGACATTTTTACCTGTTAAAAGATTCAATCTAGGTTGGGGTGTGGTGGGGCACGCTTTAAATCCCAGCATAAATCGGGAGGCAGAGGCGGGCATATTTTTGAGTTGAAGGCCAGCCTGGCCTACAGAGTGAGTTCCAGGACAGCCAGGGCTACACAGAGAAACCCTGTCTTGCAAAAAAAAAAAAAAAAAAAAAAAAATCAATCTAAACCGTGTGTGGTGTCACAGGCCTTTTATCCCCGCACTCGGGAGGCAGAGGCAGGAAGATCTCTGTGAGTTCAAAGCCAACCTGGTCTACCAAGTGAGTTCCTTGCTTTGAAAAACTAAAAATTAAAAAAAAAAAAATCCAAACAATTCCATTTCTTTTATTTTACTGTACCTATAGATGTTACCTGAAGGAAAGAATCAGGCCATTTTCACATTCTTCCTTCAGAATCCATTTCCATTCTTCATACTATTGTTCCTAGTCAGACAGTGGGTTGACTGAGTTAAATTTATTACACTTGGAAGAAGTGTCACTTTTCCAAAATTTCCTCTCTCTTTTTTTTTTTTTTTTTTTTTTTATACTCAGGATTACTGTAAGCCTCTCCATTATTTCAAGTTGAATTTTATTCTCAGGTATGATTCTGCAGTTTTCTTCATATAATTTCTAGATTTTTTTCCTAACTAGAAGTTTTATTCCCTCTTGTTTTATGTTCTTGCTGCTAATGTGAATGGAGTCTTACCTCCCCCCCCCCCCCAATCAAAACTGAACCAGAAGGGCGATAGGATCTCTACCACTTCTTTTGGCTGTGAGACTCTATGGTTTCTCGGTTCTATGACAACGTTCTATTCCCGCCTACATTTTCCGAACCTGAAGGAAGGCGGCAACAGCGAGTAGCGGCGTACAGGTCCCCTCTAGCTGGCCTTTGTTCTCCTCTCGGTGCTACTGCGCAGGCGCAGTCGCCTCAGCACGGTCCCCGCCTTCCCTACCGCGGGCCTAGCGCCGTAGCGCCGGCGCACTGGCGCGCTCCGTTCACACGCTCCGCGGCCTGTAGGCGCCGCGAGTTCCGGCTGTCCCCGTCACCGCCGCTGCTCCTGGAGGTCGGTTGCGACGAGTAACGGCGCCGGGACGAGCTCCGCGCCTTCGTTTCCGATATGTACCCGAATTGGGGCCGGTATGGCGGGAACAGCCACTATCCGCCGCCGCCGGTCCCGCCACCGCCGCCGGTGGCGCTTCCTGAGGCCTCGCCGGGGCCCGGGTACTCCAGTTCGACGGCCCCCGCGGCCCCTTCCTCTTCGGGCTTCATGAGCTTCCGAGAGCAGCACTTGGCGCAGCTCCAGCAGCTGCAGCAGATGCACCAGGAACAAATGCAGTGCGTGCTCCAACCCCACCACCTTCCTCCGCCTCCGATGCCACCCCCGCCGGTGATGCCGGGGGGCGGCTACGGAGACTGGCAGCCGCCGCCTCCACCGATGCCCCCGCCACCTGGGCCGGCCATCAGCTATCAGAAGCAGCAGCAGTACAAACACCAGATACTCCACCACCAACGAGATGGACCTCCTGGTTTGGTTCCAATGGAGCTGGAGTCCCCTCCTGAATCTCCCCCTGTACCTCCAGGAGCCTATATGCCCCCGTCGCAGACGTACATGCCTCCACCTCAGCCACCACCCTCGTACTACCCTCCTTCCTCAGCTCAGCCCTACCTGCCTCCCGCTCAGCCGTCCCCTTCACAGTCCCCACCTTCCCAACCCTACCTAGCGCCCACCCCTTCTTATTCTTCCTCCTCTTCCTCCTCGCAATCTTATTTGAGCCATTCCCAGCCCTACTTACCCCCTTCTCAGGCATCTCCTTCCCGCTCCTCCCAGGGCCATTCTAAACCCCAACTACTTCCACCACCGTCCATCCCTTCTGGGAATAAAACAACTGTCCATCAAGAGCCTTTGGAGAGTGGGGCCAAGAACAAGAGTGCTGAACAGAAACAAGCTGCTCCTGAGCCAGATCCCTCTACAATGACTCCACAGGTAAGAAATCACCTGCCGGAGTCGAACCTTCCACTTAGGAGGCCTTATTTGAGCAGGCCTTGGGGCTTTAACCGGCTAGCACCTGTCCTAATTCCAGCACACAACAACTGGCTCATTCATACTACAAAAGATTCCTTAAGAGTCGGGCCTGAAAGCGAGGCTTTTAATTAACTGTGGATTACTAAAAGAACAGTAAAGATATTACTAGACTCTTGAAGAGTGGTGGGTTGGCACGAGATTTATCTCTCAGATGTATGCCTTGGTTTTCTTTGACCTGCATTCTAGACTTATTGCAAAGAGCTTTGTTTTAAAATTGCTTTTAAAGCTGGGCGGCGGTGGCGCACGCCTTTGATCCCAGCACTCCGGTGGCAGAGGCAGGAGGATCTCTGTGAGTTCGAGGCCAGCCTGGTCTACAGAGGGAGACGCAGGAAAGGTGCCAAAGCTGCACAGAGAAACCCAGTCTTGAAAAACCAAAAAAAAAAAAAAAAAAAAAAAGGGTTGATGGATGTTTAAATGCATATAAATTATGACCAGTTAATTTCTTAGAACAAACAAAACATGCAGGGGGTCCAGAGATAGCTGTCAGTTTCCAGAATCGAGTTTTCAGCACAAGAAAGATGCAAGTCTGTCTCATCATGAGCATCCCAATTGGTGTTGCAAGATCATGTGGACTACATAGGTCTCTAGATACTTGATCCTCTGAGGATCAGTTGGTATATTTTAGGAATTGATTCATACATCGCCAACTCTTAAAGATAATTTTAACATATGGTCAATTTGCTGCATTTCATTGTTGTTACCAGTCACTCCAAAACAGTAGCCTTGGAATTTGGCTGAGGTTTAAAAAAAAGTTTTGTGATAGCTGTTCCTTTGAGAGCCATACCTTTAAGACAGCTCTTTGAAGATGTGCTTTCCACAGAACAGTAAGAGATTGACCTGGGTTGCAGGAGCAAGGAGGGAAGAAAAAGGGGAGAGAAGCTGGGCATGGTAAACCGTGCCTACATTCCAACATTTGGGCGACAGAAGCAAGAGGATGGAGAGCTTGGGGTCAGCCAGGGCTACATAGTGAGACCCTGTCTCAAAAATAAATACATGGGAATAGATCATCTGCTCTATTTGGAAAACACAGTAAGTACTCGTTACCATAAATTGACTAGGGGAAAAAGAGAGTCTAGTGGCATGCAAGCTCAGGGTTGTGTATAAGATTCCAAGAGATAAGTGTACCTTACTTGAATTTTACAGTGGTTTGGTATTGAAGAGATACAAGCTCTGCCTAGGGGACACTGATAGAACAGTAGGATGCTTGGTTTTACTGTCTTACATCAAGTGTGTACTAGCTCTCAGTTGGTTCTTCCACATTGTCCCCTTAGGGATAGAATTTCCACTCTCTTGCTAGACACAGTGGCACAGATCTGTAATCCTAGTACTTGGGATATTGAGGCAGGAGGGTTGCAAGTTTGAGGCCAGCCTGGGCTATATAATATATCGTAGACCAGCCTGTCTGTTTGGCTTGTTGTGCTTGGGATTGGACTCAACGCCTTGGGTATGCTAGTCAAGTGCTCTGCCATTCAACTACACCTCCAGCTCTGTGTTGTGTCAGATTTAACGTAAGTACTTACTGTGAACACTGCTTTTGGCTTTCTGCCTCATCTGAAATGAACTTCTGTCAGTGCTGTGACATTCGGTGCTTCTGATTCTTGCTGAGTGACAGGAAGTAATGGAAGTTTGAGGTCTGGGTGTAGACCAGGTCTAGAAGGGCCTTGTCGTTGGCTAGGGCTACAACTCACTTGGTTGAATGCTTGCTTAGCATTCTTGAAGCCCTGGATTATATTCCTAGCACTGCATAAACTGAAATTCTAGCGCTCAGGAGGCAAAGGCCAGGAGGATCAGGAGTTCAAGGCCATCCAGGCTACAAAGTAAGTTCAAAGCCAGCCTGTGATGCAGGGAGTGGGGTGTTTTGCATGTCCTTGGCTTTCTTAACTCTATGGAGTTTATCCCAATGTCCTTAACTTCTCTCTTCCCTTTAAATTGAATACTTCCTAGGCACATCTCAAAATTCAGAGTCTCTATAAGCCATGTGATTTGGTTCAGTCTTTCAAATTATAAGGCCTTTGCTGTGCTCATCTTAGTCCTCTGCAGCACCTAGGACAGTGCCTTCCAATTTGTAGACCCACTATAAAGATTTGTTGAATAAAATTCAATAGTTATCATGCTGGGTGTTGATGCACGCCTTTAGTCCCAGCACTCAGGAGGCAGAGTCAGGTGTATCTCTGAGTTCAAGGCCAGCCTGGTCTATGCATGAGTTCTAGGATAGCCAAGGCTATGCAAAGAAACCCTCAAAAAACAAAAAACAAAAACAAAAACAAAAAGAGAGAGAGATACTTGGTTTATTAGGTGATAAACATTGTATGTTTCTGAATATTTTCCATTCATATTTTATTGTTGGAAATGTCATTTTGGGGAGTTTTGTTTTGTTTTGTTTTGATTTTTTCAAGACAGGGTTTCTCTGTGTAGTTTTGGTGCCAGTCCTGGATCTCCTTTGTAGCCCAGGCTGGCCTTGAACTCACAGAGATCCACCTGGCTCTGCCTCCTGAGTGCTGGGATTAAAGGTATGCGCCACCACTGCCTGGCATGTCATTAAATTTATTACTATTGTATATGATGTGAGTGTGCATCTGTACATGCCACAGTGTGCATATGGAGGTCAGGAGATGAGAGGAGTTTTGGGGAGTTAGTTGGGGTTCAAGGGATTTCAACTTAGGTCATTAGGATGGCTTGTCATGTGCTTTTACCTGCTGCCCATAAAATTCTGTTTTATGGTGAAAGATTTAAACATTAAGTAGAGAAAATATCATGAATACCCATCATTTAAATAGCTATTACAATTTTGATGTAGTCTTTAAAACATTTTAAAGTAAATCTTACATCTTATGCCATTTAATCATTTTTTCTTCATACTGGGATCAAGCCCTAAGGCTTTGTGCATGCTAATTGAGTATTCTGCTACAAAGCTACATCCTCATCTCCCGTGTTTCTACATTTTTTTTTTTTTTTTTTTTTGGTTGATTGGTTTGTTGTTGTTGTTTTGAGACAGGGTTTCTCTGTGTAAAAGCCCTGGCTGTGATGGGAACCTGCTTTGCAGACCAGACTGTCCTCGAACTCACAGAGATCCAACTGCTTCTGCCTCTCAAGTGCTGGGATTAAAGGCATGTGCCACCATTGCCCAGCAAAAACATTACATTTTATTTATTTATTTATTGTGTATATGTGGCAGGGATGGAGGGGTGCAGGTATGCTGCTGTGTGCATGTGGAGATCAGTGGACAAGTTGTGGGTGTCCAGCTCTCTCAAAGGTCTTCAGTCTTGGCAGCAAGCACCTTTACCTGCTGAGCCATCTCTCTGGCCTCAGGTACCTAGCTTTAAAAAGAAAGAAAAGAAGGGGGTGGGGGCAGCCTTTCATTTCTTAAAAAATAAAATGGAGCCTCACTTTATAGCCTTGGCAGACATGGAACTTGCTATGAAGACTAGGCTGGTCTCCAGCTTACAGAGATTTGTCTGCTTCTGTTTATTTTAAAGGCATACATCATCGTGCTTGGGCCAAAACCGTTTGTTTGTTTGTTTGTTTGTTTGTTTTTCAAAGCAGAGTTTCTCTGTGTAGTTTTGGTGCCTGTCCTGGATCTCACTCTGTAGACCAGGCTGGCCTTGGACTCACAGAGATTCACCTGGCTCTGCCTCCCAGGTGCTGCTGGGATTAAAGGCGTGTGCCCCCACTGCCCAGCCCAAGACCTTTTTTAGGTTAAGCACATTATAAAAGTGTAAGTCTTTTTGTACCATCTAACACTTAGTCCCTTTCGATTTCCCTCTCTCATTCCAGCAGAATTCAAAGGAATTCCTTGTTAAATTTCTCCAAATTGTCTCAGTTATATTTTGTTGATTTGTTCAGATTAAGATCCAACATAGGATAAATAGAAGATCCTTACTGTATAGATTAGGGTTTCTCAGTCTCAGCACTATAAACATTGGGGACCTTTTGGTTGAGAGATGTTTGTCCTGTTCATTGCAGGATGGTTACTGATGTCTCTAACAATGGCCCACTAGATGCCAGTAGTAGCCTCCCAGTTTTGAGAGCCAGAAATGGTCTTAGACATCTCAAGATACATCACCGTAAGTTCTAGAGGGAAGAGCCATCCTTCTTTGAGAACCCCTGATCTAGATCAAGGTTTCCTATTTTTTTTTTACCATGAGCCCCTAAATTTGAGGAAGGAATTGTTATTCTCTAGAACATCCTACATTCTGCTTCTTCTTCTGTCTTATTGTGTCATTTTACTTGATCTGAGTCCTCTATTTCTTTTTTTTTATAAATTAGCTCTAAAACAGTAAGTAGACTGAAGTTCAAAATTGTTATTTGCAGAGTATAGTACATAGGTGTTGTGTGATGTGTATTTGTACCCATCTCGAGGGCCTGCTTGTCCCAGTGTTCTGATGCTGAGCTTGATCAGTGTTTAGGTGGGGACAGTCTGGTCCCTCACTGTGAAGCTTCTGTCAGTCTAGCATCTAGTGTTTCATCTAGTGACTCACCCATTGATGGTCTCCACATGAGTCTATTGTTTCACTGGAGTTTTCAGCGGTGGAATTTTAAATTCCCTCTGCAATTTCTTTTTTCTTTCTTTTTTTTTTGGTTTTTTGAGACAGGGTTTCTCTGTGTAGCTTTGCACCTTTCCTGGAACTCACTTGGTAGCCCAGGCTGGCCTCGAACTCACAGAGATCCGCCTGGCTCTGCCTCCCGAGTGCTGGGATTAAAGGCGTGCGCCACCGCTGGCTGCAGTTTCTTCGGCTGCAGTTTCTTCTTAACTTAGTGTAGGGAATTATGTGAAGAAAACTTTCACTTGTGAACTAGAACTATTTGATTGGAAATACAGTTAGTATACGAACAAACACTTTGCTGTTTTCCCATTTATTTTCTAGATACCAGAGTAAAGCGTTGATGATTTAATGGACTATTCTTTCTGACGAATTAACTTTTCTGTGTTAATAGGTTGAGTAGTTATGATGTATAGTCTTTTTAATGAGTTGTGGTTTTATTTCTTTCATTCTCCAAATAACTCATGTAAAGTGTTGACATTGAGTATAGTTTATAGAGGTGTCGTTTAATGTGAACTACTGTGCTTAGTACTCTAGATAAAATGGTAAACAATATAGGCATGGTACTTGGTGTCAGTGGGTTTTTATTCTAGTAAGTAAACAGAAATACAGGGTGCCATGGGATTAGAACGTATAAAATAACTAGACTATTCTATAAGAAACTAATAGAAAAGGTGAGGTTTAAAAGTTTTTATTGCCTGGCAGTAGTGAGTGGCATGCCTTTAATTCCAGCACTTGGGAGGCAGAGGCAGATAGATCTCTGGGTTCGAGGCCAACCTGGTCTACAAAGTGAGTTCCAGGACAGCCAGGGCTACTCAGAAACCCTGTATTGAAAAACCAAACCACGGTATTCGGCATAAAAAAAAAAAAAAGAAAACCAAACAAAAAAATTTTTTTTTATTATTGTTGTTATTTTGATGCTTTTGAGACAGTGAACTCTAGATCCTTCTGTCTTCTTGAGAATTGGAATTTCAGTCGTGTACTAACAAACATACATGCTATTGTATTCACAGTGCTCTGTACATGTTGGAAATGAAGAACAGATATCTTTTAAGTAACTGACTGTGTCTGGGAGCTCTAGCCTAGCTAAAGAGACCACCTTTATAAAGTAATATTTAATTAGGCCTGGTGGCATACCCCTTTCTCTAGTAATCAGGAGGATCAGAGTTCAAGGCTAGTTTCTATAACATAGAGAGCTTGAGGCCAGCTTGGGCTCCATGAGATCCTGTCTTTAAAAAAAAAAAAAAAAAAAAAAAAGGCATATAAGTGAAATCTAAGAAGTAGGCAGGAATTATCCAAAAACAAGTTTAGTAAGGATTTCTGACAGCACAGGTTCAGAAGGCATGTAATAGATAGGGGGAAACACTTTGAAGATTTTATTTCAAAGACAGTGTTTAGCCATTGAGGGATTTTATATAGGCAAGTGTGATGCAATGATCATTTTATTTTAGTGGTGCATAAACATGCTAGGCAGGCACTGTACCACTGAGCTGCACCTCCCATCCTATATTGGCATTTAGAGCTTTTTAAAATTATTATTATTTTTTTTTTGGTTTTCGAGACAGGGTTTCTCTGTGTAGCTTTGCGCCTTTCCTGGAACTCACTTGGTAGTCCAGGCTGGCCTCGAACTCACAGAGATCCGCCTGGCTCTGCCTCCCGAGTGCTGGGATTAAAGGCGTGCGCCACCACCGCCCGGCTAAAATTAATTTTTATTTTATGTGTACAGATGTTTTGCCTGTGTGTGTATGTGTGTACCACCTGTATGCTTGGCTCCTGTGGAGCCAGAAGAGGGCATTAGATTTCCTGTACCTGGAGTTATAGATGGTTGTAAGCCATCATGTGGGTGCTAGGAACTGAACCTGGTTCCACTGCAAGAGCAGCCAGTGCTCTTAACCACTGAGTTATCCCTCTAGCTCTGCCATTTTAAAAACAGATTTATTTTATTTTTATGTGTATAGGCGTTTTGTCTGCATGCCTGTGTATCACATGCATGCACAGCCTGCAGAGGCCAGAACTGGACGTCAGATTCTTTAGAACTGGAGTTACCCTTAGTTGTTGGTCATCATGTGGATGCTGAAAACCGAATCCAGGTCCTCTGCAAGTGCAACAAGTGCTCTTAACTTTTGAGCCATCTCTATAGCCCCTGGATTAGCATTTTTGAAAACTTGCCCTGGTTTCAGTGTGGAGAGGGAAATTGAGGAACAAAAGAACGATTTAGGATAAATAATTGTTACGTAATCCAGGCAAGAGATAATAGTAGCTTGGATATGGATGGTATTAGTGGAGATGAAAAGAAGTGGAAAGACTGAAGACATGTTTAGCTGCTAGAATCTATCCAGTTGGAGGTTACTCGAGTAGTCATAGCAAGGGGAGACATCAAGGATTTGTGGGCTGAGGGGTGGGCTGTTGAGTGGTTAATAGTACCACTTACCTAAGTTATATTCATATTATAAGATATATTAGTAGATAAGCTCCTCTGGGGAGTGTGTATGTAGAATAAGAATGGTAGTTAAAGAACATTGTTGCTAGCCTCAGAATCACACAATCCAAATAACCAGTGGAGGAAAGACCAAATGAGGTAGATAGAAAATCAAGACAGCAGTGATATAGATTGTGAAAGGACACACTTCCTGGAGCAAAGAGTAGCCAGATGTGTCAAGTACTGCCAAGAGGTCAAGCAAAATAAAGATTTTGAGTTTATCTTTTCTCCTTACTGACATGTAGGTTATTGTTGACCTTGGCAGGAGCAGTTTCATAGTGACTGAAGCCATATTGCATTGATTTGAGGAGTGATGGAAGGTGAGGATGGGGATGGTGAGTATAGACAATTCTTTCAAGAAGTTTTTAACTCAAGGGGAGCAAGAGAGAATGAGGGCAGGAACTGGAGAAAGTGATGAAGTAAAGGAGCATTCTTCTTTTTAAAAATCGAAACTAAATTTACCTGGTGACCTTAGTTCCTAAGGGAGAATGTGAACCTTAATGATATTAAAAGTGGTCATTTTAAATCATTTTCAAAAGTAGATATCTGATTGAATATGCAGATTTTTCTCCCCTCGTTTTAAGATCTACACAGACAATAGTCATTATTTCAGACGTTGGTAATAACCTAGACAGAGATAGTAACTTTACAGTATTAGTCTTTAAAATGTTGCATGCAGACACACTTTGTAACATATCCTTCCCTACAAAATCATTTAGTCCTCTGTTTTATTCCTGTGCCAGAAGCAGGTAGTCAGTAAGTGCTGCCTGAATAAATTAGTGTCTTTATTAGTAACGGTATTTGTGGCAAATAGTTCTAGAGTTCTTTATGTCTCAGATCCCTTCAGTGAGTCTCTTTGTGTTGAATGGTGGTGGTGGTGGTAGTGTGTGTGCACATGTGTTCATGTGCTGTGGAGGCCAGCAGTTGGGTGTCTTCTTCAGTTGTTGTCCACAACATATCTATTTAGAGGCAGGATCTCTTACTGAACCCAGAACTCTCTGATTTGGCTAGTCTAGCTACCTAGCTTGTTCTTTGTTTCTCAAGTGCTGGGATCATAGGTGAGTTATCATGCCCAACTGTATTTACATGGGTGCTGGGAATCAAAATGCAGGCCCTTCTGTTTCCACAGTAAGTGCTTTATTTGCTGAACCATCATCTTTCTGGTCCCCATCCAGTCTCTTAAAAGTAATATATGCTATTATTTTCTTCCATCTGTAAACCAACATCCCATAAGATATGAAATTATCTTATATGCTGGGACATTCAGAACAACTGGCTCCTAGTCTATTGTTAGCAAGTTCAGACATGCCTTTTCCTTTCTAAAAGAGAGGTAATCGCTATTCTCTTGAGGTCACTGAGGACATTTCTGAGTGATGTCAACCTTACTCATTATAGAGTTTCAGAAACATGCTGAAGCCTAATGGTAAGATTGAATTAGTTTTGTTTCTTGCTTATGGGGTTCATAATAAATAGAAAATGACCTACAAAGCATACTGTCAGTGAATCAACAACAAACCTAACAAGGCTTATATACTGGGTTGGATCTAAGATAAAGATGGGAGGCATAAGAAGAGGTTGGATTCTTTATTAAAGAATCTAGACCTGTGCCATGGGCAGATGGATTAGTAGATAAAGCACAAGAACCTTTTTCCAGCATCCATATAAAAGCCAATGTGGTAGACACCAGTAATCTAAGCAGATACTGATACTGAAGAGTCAGAATCTACAGGAAGATCCCAGGCTTGCTAGCCAGCCAGCCAGACACAGCTTAAGTAGAATTGGCTTGCTCCAGGTTCAGTGAGAGACCCTGTTTCAAAAATAAAGTGGAGAAAGATTGAATAAGGTATCTGACAATTAACTCCTAGCTAACACACACACACACACACACACACACACACACACACACACACGGATCACAGGGGATGCAGTGATTATATCTATAAATCTTCCTGTTTATAGCTACTATCTTTTAACTTGTGAAAGAGTTGGCATCTTTGTATCTTTTTTGGTTTTTCGAGACAGGGTTTCTCTGTATAGCCTTGGCTGTCCTGGAACTCACTCTGTAGACCTGGATGGCCTCGAACTCACAGAGATTCACCTGCCTCTGCCTCCCAAGTGCTGGGATTAAAGGTGCGAGCCACCACTGCACAGCTCATCTTTGTGTCTTTTTGTGATGCTCTAAGCAACTGAAATAGCCACACATGGCAGCCCAGGCTCCAATGCCAATATCAGGAGACAGGAAAGAGTTTGAGGCCAATTTCTCTCAAATAAAAGTGAAGAGTGTCCTTGGTTTCAGTTGCTTTGCTTTTTCATGTCTTTGTCCTTTTTAAGAAATATTATTTTATGTGTATGGATATTTTGGCCGCATGTATGTCTGTGAACCATGTGCATGCCAGGTGTTCATAGAAGCCAGAAGAGGGTATCAGAAACCTTGGAACTGGAGTTATAGATGGTTATGGGCCACCATGTGGGTACTGGGAACTGAATCCAGGTCTTCTGGAAGAGTAACTAGTACTCTTAACCACTAGCACTCTCTCTAGCTCCCCCACCCCCCATTTGTTACAGATTCTCCGTGTAGACCTGTCTAGCCTTGAACTAGCTATTAAGCTTGAACATATGACCTTGAACTTGTGTCTGTGTGTGTGCCTGGATATGGGCACGTGTGCTATGCTGTGGTGCATGTGGAATTTGAAAGTCTTTAGTGGAGCCAGTTCTTTCCTTCTGTTATATACAGGTTCCTGGAATCAAACTTAAGTAACTAGGCTTTTGATCAGGAAGCACCTTTACCCTATTTACTGTCTCATGACCTTGAACTTTATATCCTTCTGCTTCCACTTCCTGAGTGCCAAGGTCATAGGCATGTACCCTCTTGGTCTACCTTCTTGGTTTTATTCCATGCTGGAAATAGAACTCAGAACTTAATACATACTTGGCAAGCAAATACTCTATCAACTGATGAGCTACATTAAAAGTCCCTGAATTTGTTTTTTGAGATGAATGATGAACCTATTTATATTTTCAGTGTTTTCTTTTTTTTTTTTTTTTCCCCCCTCTGTGTAGTTTTGGAGCCTGTCCTGGATCTCACTCTGTAGCCCAGGCTGGCCTCAAACTTACAGAGATCCTTCCCCTCTGCCTCCCGAGTGCTGGGATTAAAGGCATGCGCAATCACCGCCCAGCCAGTATTTTCTTAAATAGAGGAAACTGACTTCTTTTTTCTTTCTCTTGTTTTTCTGAAATAAGGATTCATGTAGCTTATGCTGGTATTGAACTTACTATGTAGTAAAGATGACCTTGAACTCCTGATCCTCTTGTCTCTGTCTCCCAAGTGCATTTGTTACCATACCTGGCTGTAAATGACTTAATATTACAATATTGCTGAGTTATTTTTTTGTTTATTTGTTTTTCAAGACAGAGTTTCTCTATGTAACAGCTGTGGCTTGTCCTAGAACTCTGGAACTCACAGAGATCCACCTGCCTCTGCCTGCTGAGTGCTGGCATTAAAGGCATGTGCCTCCACGCCCTACTTATTAATGAGTTTTATTTTTTATTAGTATTATTTTTGAGACAGGGTCTGACTATGTAGCTTTGGCTGGCCTGGACTGGGGTATGCAGATCAGAGTGGCCTGGAACTCATTGCCTACCTTTGTCTACCAAACTCTGGGTTAAAGGTGTGTGCCACCACACTTTTTTTGTTTGTTTGTTTTGTTTTGTTTTTCGAGACAGGGTTTCTCTGTGTAGCTTTGCACCTTTCCTGGAACTCACTTGGTAGCCCAGGCTGGCCTCGAACTCACAGAGATCCGCCTGGCTCTGCCTCCCGAGTGCTGGGATTAAAGGCGTGTGCCACCACCGCCCGGCACCACCACACTTTTTTAATGTTGAATAGTAAAAATAATCTTGTTCAGGGAACTGAGGCTTATCTGTATGATAATAAGAGCCAAAATAGAGTTAGTGAGATAGGATTTATTCTTGCCAATAAATTAGAAAAGTTTCAGGTCAAATATGGCTTATGGCCATCAGTATCTCAATATCACTTACTGATATCCCATCATGTGCTCTAGCACTTTGCTGAAGTTAGAAGACTAGATAAAAATAGCAGAAGATTTGGACATGGCCCATGCCTTTAATCCTAGCACTTGGGAAACAGAGGCAGGCAGATCTTTGTGAGTTCAAAGATAGCCTGATTATGCAGTGAGTTCTAGGCCAATCAAAGCCACACAGTGAGACCCTGTCTCAAAAGAAAAACAAAACAGAACAAAAATAAATATCTTTTCCCCAAGAAAATTATGCTGTGTGAGTGAACAGATAACAAATCAGTCTAGTTGGGGGGAATATATATTATACATCTCTTTGCATATGGAAAATTGGGAGACATTATACAATAAAATATTAACAATATAGGAACTATTGTTCTTCCAAGATAATTGGATTAGAAAGTGAGCATGTAGCCAGGCATGGTGTTGCACACCTTTAATCCTAGCACTGGGAAGCAGAAGCTGGTAGATCTCTTTCTCTGTTGAGTTCCAAGATAGCTAGGGCTATGTAGAGAGCCTGTCAAAAAACAAGGAAAGTGAGCATATAAAATTAACCCATTGACACAGAGAACAAAAGTTTGTTAAAAAAAGAAAAAATTATCTGATAGCTGGATGTGGTAGTACACACCTTTAATTGTAGTAATCAGAAAATAGACAGGTGGATCTCTGAGGTCAAAGCCAACCTGGTCTACACGGGAAGTTCCAGTACAGCCAGGGTTGCATAGTGAGGCCGTGTTTCAAAACAACCAAAAAAGAAAAAAAAAAAAAGTATTCTGGTTCAGTCTAGAGAAATAAAGCTCAAAATTATGACAATAGATTGTTTGTATTAGGTTTTATAAATTGAAATTGTATCTGAGTTTTAGAATGAACAAAGAATAAAGTATTAAGTGAGTTTTTTTTGTTGTTTGTTTGTTTGTTTTCAAGACAAGGTTTCTCTGTGTAGCCCTGCTGTCCTGGAACTCACTCTGTAGACCAGGCTGGCCTCATTCACAGAGATCCACCTGCCTCTGCCTCCCAAGTGCTGGGATTAAAAGCCTATGGCAACACCCCCACCACCATTACTACCGAAGGTTGGGTTGTGTTTTTTCCCCTCTGAGACCACAGAGAGGCCTGGAACTTAACATGTAGACCTGACTCCACAGAGTCTCAGTGTGTCACAGAGAGGCCTGGAACTTCACATGTAGACCTGACTCCACAGAGTCTCAGTGTGTCACAGAGAGGCCTGGAACTTCACATGTAGACATGACTCCCCTCAAACTCACTCACAGATCTTTCTACCTCTGACTCCTAGATGCTGAAATTAAAGGCATGCACCACCACACTCTGCTAGATTGGGTTTCGATCTTGTGTGCATATAAATATTTTTTTAATGTTTGTTTATGATTTTTTGAGACATGGTCTTTCTGTATATTGCTGGCAGTCCTGGAATTCACTTTGTACACCAAGCTGGTCTCACACTCAAGCTTTCTTCTGCCTCCTGAGGGCTGAGATTAAAAGTGTGGGCCACCACCCTGGCTCTTGATCCTACAATTTTGTGACAAATTTTTACATCAACATTACCTATCATTTTTAATCTTTTGATAAGCATATTTTAAGGATTTATCAGTTTTTCTGGAGCCTGTTTTTTAACCATTGGTAGGCAGATTGTGCCCTTTTTTTTGAGACAGGGCTTTACCATGTAACTCTGGCTTGCTTGATATTCAACATCTCTTTCATAAAAATCATCCTTAAAATAATAGGGCAAATATGTACTAATGTTAATCATAAAAGTATACAGGGTAGTTGTTTAGTGAATTTCAGATTATAAAAAAAAAAGTTTTTTTTTTTTTTTTTTTTTTTAAAGTTTTTTGAGAGACAGAGTTCCATATAGCCCAGGCTGGCCTCTACCAAACTATGTAGGTGAGGATTACTTTGGGCTCCTGTCTTCCTGTTATCTAGAGTGCTGGCATTACAGTTTTGTACCTTCACACACAGTGTATTGTCATGATAGCTTCTGTGTTTCCTTAGGTAGCCTTGTAACCATGGGGATTATATAATAAAGATTTTCATTTGAGTAGTGAACTTTTTTAAAAGTTAATTTTAATTAATTAAAGTCACCACAAACACTGAATTAATGAATATTGAACCTTTGTTGTAAGAAAAATACAGGTGAATCTGAACTTCTGAGCATATTTTCTTCAACATATAACCATGTATATGTGTTTTCTCTTTAAAGACACTTTATTTTGTAGATATTGTTGATTCATTAGCATTCAGCTCTTGGTAAACAGTAGTGCTTACTTGAATGAAATTTATGGAACATACCTTTTCTTTCTAAGGGCAATCACAGCTTTCTTAGGAATGCTGGACAGCACTTCCATATTATTACTGGGGAGCTTTGTACTTTTATTTATTTATTTATGTTGGTTGGTTGGTTGGTTTTTTGAGACAGGGTCTCACTGTAGACCAGGCTGGGCTAGTCCACCTCTTTGAGTTAATGGGGGGGGGCATTTTAAATGGAAAAAATAATTAACACAAATTTGTTGGAATTTCTGGTGCTAACTACACTGTGAAAAAGACCTGTAGCCAGAAGGCAGAATACCGCCTTATTCTACTTCAGTTGGGAATACACCTGTCAGGCCACTCGGGTTTTTCACTGTTACTCACCTGTTTATAAAATGACTGGGAAAGCTTACTAGGTATTATTATTGGGGTTGGAAAAAATTTTAGCAGATCAACAAATTCACATATACAGAATCTACAAATACTGAGAATATTTTTTTCTCTATTTCTGTGTGTATGTGCACGTGTGCAGAGGCATATTGGGATTTTTTTTTTTTTTTTTTTTTTTTTTTTTTGGAGACAGGGTCTCTCACTGAACCTGGAGCTGGAAATTTTCATTACACTGATGTGCCAGTGAGCTTCCAGGGATCCTCCTGTCTCTGCCTTCCAGCATTAAGGTTACAGACCAGCACCACAATGCCTGCCTTTTTTTGTGGGTTCTAGGAATCCAAACTCAGGTCTTCATTTTGCATAGCAAACATTTTACACACTAAACTATCACCCCATCCTCTTCTCTCTTTGTTTTTGTTGTGTTAGATAGGCTGGCCTCATACTCACTGAGTACCTCTTGCCTCCACCCTATGGAGTTCTGGGATTGCAAGTGTGGTCTACCATGCCCATCTATTTTCTAACTTTTTTCTCTATGCTAAAGTTCTCATTGTACTTTAAAGAAGTTAGAGATGAGGGCAAAGAGCCTTCTGTGAAGCATGAAGACCCGAGTTCAGATCCCCAGCACCCATGTAAAAGCCAGGTGGTTTGCTCTTGCCTATAACTTTAGTGATGGACAGTGGAGGCAGGTGATATCTGGCCAACCAGTCTAGTGGAAAAGGTTCAGCTCAGTGAGAGACCCTGTCTCAAAAAAAATAAAAGATGAGCTGGGTATGGTGTTCCACATCTTTAATCCCAGCACTCAGGAGGCAGAGGCAGGTGGATTCTGTGAGTTCATGGCCAGCCTGGTCTACAAAACGAGTTCCAGGACAGCTAGGGCTATTACACATAGAAACGCTGTTTTGAAAAACCAAAAAACAAACAAACAAACCAGTAAATAAAATAAAAGACAAAATAGTCTCTTCTAGAAAATTAAATTACAGTATAATTTGGACAATAAATCAGAAACTTTGAAATAAATAAAAAGTTTAAAAAAACATATTTTCATGTATAGTATGTATCTGAGCATAAATAGACTAGTGATACAGTGTGTTTAAAAGAAATAGGTATTTGGAGAAAAGTAAAGACTAGAAGATTCCTGTGAGTAAATCCAAGCAAGCTAAAGGCAGGTTACAAACAAGTAGCTGTGCATACTGACAGACGCCCATTCTTTTCAAGACAGGGTCTTGACTCTGGTTCTAGCTAGCCCCAGACTCACAGACATCAACCTGACACAAACTCTGGTTCCTGGGATTTAAGGTGTATGCCACTATACCCAGCCTCAGAAGGGTTGGGAGGTTTGCTTTGTTTTTAATTGTTTTAGATTTGTTTATTTTATTTGATGTGTATCAGTCGTTTGCCTGGATCTCTGTGTACCATGTGTGTGCCTGGTATGAAGGGAGGTCAGAATAGGCATCAGATCCCCTGAAGCTGGAGTTAGAGACGGTTGTGAGCCACCATCTGGGTTCTGGGGACTGAACCCAGTCCTCGTAATTGTTCCAGCCTCCAGAAACATGTTTTTTCTTGTTGTTGTTTTTAAGTATGTGTTAGCTGGGTACTAGCCTGTAATCTCAGCTGCTCAGGAGACTGTGGCTGGGGTGGGCTGGGAATATCATGAGTTCCAGAGCTGTTGGAGCTACAGACGAAGTTCAAAGCCAATCTGGACAATTTACTGGGAGTCTGTCTAAAAGAGTAAGATGAGATCTGGGTCCGTTGCTTAGCGGTAGAACACTTGCCTGCCCTGCATAAAACCCTAGGCTCTGTACTTAGTATTGAAGGGGAAAAACCAGAAGCATGCTTAACTATGATGTATGGTTTCATTTAAATTTACAAATTTGGGGAAAGAACGTAAAATTTTCTCTATCTTGTTAACTTGCCTTTTTCAGTCCAGCTTTGTTTGTTTTTCCATTAGATACATGAACACATATAAATGTAGCTCTGGATTATCGATGAACATTCTTTAAAATGAGCCAGAGAGATGGCTCGGCAGGGAAGGTGCTTTGTTGTCAAGCTTGATGACCTCAGTTGTATCCCCTGGGACCTACATAGCAGGAGAGAATTATCTCCTGAAAGTTGTCCTCTGACTTCCATACACTGTGGCAGGCTTATACTCACACACAAATACACACACATGGAATAAATAAAATAAAATTCTTAAAAATGGCTTGTATTGTAGGAACAGCAACAATATTGGTACCGACAGCACCTGCTTAGTTTGCAGCAGAGGACAAAAGTGCATTTCCCAGGACACAAAAGGGGTCCTGTCACAGCAAAGGATGTACCAGAAACCATAAAAGAAGACGTTCCAGTGCCTGCTACCAGTCAAACGGCAGAGCCCCTTTCGGCTGAAGAGCCCCCATTACCACCTCCAAATGAAGAGGCACCACCTCCACTCCCACCTGAGGAACCCCAGGTAATTGTGTAGTGTTTATTCAGTCATCTGAGTTTTGTCTGATTTGTTTATGAACACTTGTCATAAATGGACATATTTTCATGTGTTCAGGTACCTGTAAAATTCCACTTTTAAAGTAATCGGATGTCAGCTAATCAGGGTTAGCAAAGAGATTTTGGGGAGGTTGACTGAAGTGAAGAATTAGATACTCTTTTGAAGTATCTTTTGGAGTATCTCAGCACAAAAGAAAGATGCCCAGGTATATTCATAATTATGGTACAGGGCAATAGTTTAGAACTTTAGCTTTTAGAGTCAACTGTCCAAACACTGCCACTTAACAGTGGTGACTCTGGACAGGCTGGCTAATCATTCTCTACTGATTTACTCATCTGCAGAATGGATATATTCAGGTAGTAGCTGTCTTAAAGTTGTTGAAGCATTAAAAATGACCATCTTTGTCTCATAAAGTGTAGTGTCTTGTGGTGTGGAGAGTTCCCACATTAGTCCAAATGTTGTTCTCACAACTTTATTGAACTACAATTATATTGTAGTTCTCTGGTAAAATGTGACAGGAAGAGAAAGGGAGAGAGGGAAGGAAGGAGGGGTTTCTCATATGTTGGAAAGTACTATAGTTGTAGATTCACTTCCTGCTGGGGAAATGGTTGTCCTGTTTAAGAAGAATGAAATTATTATTCTAGTGAAGATTGTGGCATTTAACCTCCTTTTTCCTGTCATCCATAGTAACTGTAGATAGAACTTTGTATTTTGTCTAAATGTAGGATAACTTTCGTAGTCAGCCTGGGTTGTCAGGATTATGGACTTGATTGATTTGGTTGCTGTTTTATGACTTAGAAAAATTTGTGTTTTCTCTTACCTTTAGTCTGAAGACCCAGAAGAGGATGCTAGGTTAAAACAGTTGCAGGCTGCAGCAGCACACTGGCAACAGCACCAGCAACATCGAGTTGGCTTTCAGTATCAGGGAATAATGCAGAAGCATACTCAGTTACAGCAGATCCTGCAGCAGTACCAGCAAGTCATCCAGCATTCACCACATATACAGGTGAGTGTTTCCAAAATAAGCTCGTAGGAAGCTGTCTTAAGAATGAGCAAAGGATCTGTTACTCCTAAAAGAGATTTGAGTATGAAAACTGTAGATAAAGAAGTATCTGTTTCATATTATTGAGGGTATGGGAAAAGGTAGGTGTTATGATTGAATCCCTTGAGGAGGGAGTGTTTGATAGAATGAATGGGTCTCTTAGAGTACTGCTGCTAAGACTTTTAAGACTCATTTCCACATAACTACAAATTAATCTGGTATATCTAAAAAACAGAAGCGTATAACTTACCAAAAGGCCCAAGGCCATCATCTCACACACACACACACACACACACACACAAACATAAACAAACACACAAACTCACACACACCTAAGCAATATACCATAAGTGAAAAAGTGACTTAGGTATTTGTCTTATACATTTGAGGTATAATCTTGTGTCTGTATTATAGTAAGGGATTTTCAATTTTTTTTTTTAATTTTCAAATCTTTAAAATGATCCTTAGTCCTTAGGAACACTAAAATCTTGAAGAATACTCATTGCTGAGATAGGTATTTGCCTGAAGGTTTGGTTGAGTTTTCCAGTTGTGTGATATTATTTAAATAGCCCAAAGGAAGAAGAACAATCATTGCTGAAAAGATCTAGCAATTTTATCTTTCCCTTTGGAAATTTTTTTAATTTCCTTAAACTTCATGTACTCTTGATTCATTAATATTGTTAAGTTGAGACTGATTCTTACATGGCTATCTTGAAAGAATTTTTGTCCTTTATTTGTAGACCATGTCTCTAGATGTGCAATTGCGACATTATGAGATGCAGCAGCAACAGTTTCAACATCTCTACCAAGAATGGGAGCGAGAGTTTCAGCTGTGGGAGGAGCAGCTCCATTCCTATCCTCATAAAGATCAGCTTCAGGAGTATGAGAAACAGTGGAAAACATGGCAAGGACACATGAAAGCCACTCAGACCTATCTCCAGGAGAAAGTCAGTTCATTTCAGAATGTGAAGAACCAGTATATGGGGAACATGTCAATGCCACCTCCGTTTGTCCCGTATTCCCAGATGCCTCCACCTCTACCAACAATGCCCCCTCCAGTATTACCTCCATCACTGCCACCACCAGTGATGCCCCCTGCTTTACCGACCACCGTACCACCACCTGGCATGCCCCCACCTGTGATGCCACCTTCTCTCCCAACCTCTGTGCCCCCACCGGGGATGCCTCCATCTCTCTCTTCCGCAGGGCCGCCGCCTCCGGTCCTCCCCCCACCTTCCCTCTCTTCTGGGGCCCCTCCGCCTGTCCTGCCCCTCCCACCATTATCCTCAGCCACACCTCCTCCAGGAATACCTCCCCCTGGAGTTCCACAAGGGATGCCTCCTCAGTTAACAACAGCCCCAGTTCCACCAGCCTCCGGTTCCCAAAACGCACAGGTCCCAGAGAAATCTCTACAAGCACTGCATCCCACACCTATGTCTTTTGGTTCAAATCCACCTTCAACCTTTCACCCTCCACCTCAGTCAGAACAAGTGAATTCCAAACCTCTGAACAAGGCTACTCTGGCATTCAGTTCGTTCTCATCCGAGCAAGGACTTGGCGAACCTTCAGCTGCTCCATCCCAGTCTGTCACTACAGCTAAGGATATGCCAGTGAGGTCAGCTGGACCGCCTCCAGAGTCTCCTAGAAGCAATTTCTTGGAAGGTCCAAGAGGTCCCAGGTAAGTCAGCTTTCTTATTTTGGCTAATGTTACATAAGCTGTAATGGAATCAAAAGACTAATCTATACAATTTTTGTGTTTCCTTTGTACTTTTATATACACTTGTGGTTTACAGTTAAAAATGTATTATTTGCTATTTCAACCTGATGTAACTTAGGTTGTATGTCCCTGTTTTTTTGATGTGTAACTACTTTTTATCTTATCTGTGGCTAAAACAGTCTAGAATGAAGATATTTTAGAGTAATGCTGATCATTTCTTACTGACTTTCAGCTTTATAAATAGTATTTTAAGCTAGGTATAGTGGCATACTCTGTAATCCCAGTACTTGGAGCAGGAGAATTAGGAGTTCAGGGCTATCCTGAGCTATATATTAAGTCAAGCCCTGGTCCAGGCCCTATATGACACATGGACTCATAGTACAAAAAGGAAAGACAGAATGAGTTTTGCTTTTTGTCTGTTTGACAAATAACTGAATTAGTAAGTACATTTGCTAGATTAGTATAAGGGTAAATGAACCTTTTAGAAAACCTTTTGTTCACAAATGCCAAGTTCTTGATTTCCCCCCCACCTCCACATAGGGTTTCTCTGTGTAGTCCTGGCTGTCCTGGAACTCACTGTAGACTAGACTGGCCTCGAACTCACAGATCCTCTGCCTCTGCCTCTGAGTGCTGAGATTAAAGGTGTACGCTGAGATTAAAGGTGTACGCTGCCTGTCAAGTTCCTACTTTGTACTCACAGCAGTTAACAGAACAAAAGTTACAAAATCCCTGCCACCCCCCAACCATAAAACCTTGCATCCTTTTTCTTTTCTTTTTTTTTTTTTTTTTTGGTTTTTTGAGACAGGGTTTCTCTGTGTAGCTTTGCGCCTTTCCTGGGACTCACTTGGTAGTCCAGGCTGGCCTCGAACTCACAGAGATCCGCCTGGCTCTGCCTCCCGAGTGCTGGGATTAAAGGCGTGCGCCACCACCGCCTGGCTATTTTCTTATTTTCCTTAGTTTGGGAGATGTCTGTCTTTTCTTTAGATCACATATATAGTTAAAAAGAAAAAAAAAATTAGTAGTTGTTGTTTAGTTTTCCTTAAAAAGCATTAAATTCAGCAGGGCATGGTGGTGTATGCCTGTAACCCTAGTATTCAAGAGACTAAGCCATGAGCTTTGTAAAGGTTCCTGCTGCTAGGTCTAATGGCCAGAGTTCTATCTCTGAGATCCACGTAGTGGACAGAGAGAACTGGCTCCTGCGAGTTGTCCTCATATGGGCCGAGGCATAGGAGCACTCACATACATACAGAGTGTAATTTTTAAAAAGTAGCTGAGGTAGGGGATCATGTGCCTGCTCCACATAGTGAGGCAAGCTTGGTCTATATTATCAAGTCTTTCTCAAAACAAACATGTTAAATTCATGTTTCCAAGCTTAGGAGAATCTAGTTTTCTCCCAAAGTGACATGTATGGCAAGTTTTCTATGGAAAAGTTTTTTGAGACAAGATTAACCCTGACTGGCCTGGAACTTGCTATGTTGAGCAATCTGACTTTAAACTCAAATCTACCTGCCTCTGCTTCCCAAGTTCTGGAATTAAAGTTGTGTACCTCCACATCCAGCTGGCCGATATTTTAATCAGGTTTGTTTTTTCCCCAGTCAGAAAGTATATGAGAAATGCATACCATACTCCTTAAACCAAATTCATAGCATATAGAAAAATGTATATAATTTAATTCTATTACTGGGCGATTTAAAATATCATAAATACAAGATTATACTCAATATTTTATAATTTGCTTTTTGCTACTTATCTGTATATTACTTAGTTCTTGGTTTTGGTGTCAGTAAATTAAGGTCATTTTAAATTTCAGCCTTACTTTAATATTTAAAAACAAAAATATGTGGTCTGGGTATGTAGCTCCATTGGTGGAACGCTTGCCTGACCTTTTCAAAGCCCTGGGTTTGACCCCCAGCAGCACATTAACTGAGTATGGTGGTACGTGCTTGGTATCCCAGCATTTGAGAGGTGGAGGTAGGAGAAGTAAGATGTTCAAGCTAGTCCTTGTCTGTAGAGTACGCTTGAAGACAGCCTGGGCCACATAAGACCTTGTCTCAAAAGAAAACAAAAATATGTCTTTTTTAGTTTGTTCAATTTAAAATTCTGAAACTAACATGAACAAAACTCCATCCAAAATTGAAGCTGAGGGGCTGGAGCGATGGCTCAGAAGTTAAGAGCGCTGGCTGTTCTTCCAGAGGTCCTGAGTTCAATTCCCAGCAACCACATGGTGGCTCACAACCATCTGTAATGAGATCTGGCTCCCTCTTCTGGCCTGAAGGGATATATGTAAGCAGAACACTGTATACTTAATAAATAAATTAAAAAAAAAAAAATTTTAAAAAAAATTGAAGCTGAGAAGAAGTTAAGTGTAATAAACATGAATTCCTCGATGTGCTATGAAGCCATATTAGAAAATTTGTATCCATTTTTATCTCAGGGAGTCTTGTAAATAACTTGTGAAGCTAGGTGAGTTATTTCACATCACCCTTTACAACCTGGAGCTGAGCAGATAGCTAACTTGCTAAGTCAGAATTGCAGGACTGGAAGAATAGAGCTAAGTCACTACCCAAAGCAAACCCCTCTTTAAGCACTGTGCTGAATGCCGCCAGTCAGACTCAGGCTGTTCATGACTACATTTATTTGCAGTATAGCTCATCTTGTTGATTTGAACTCATGTCTGTCTCCTGGATTGAGCACTGCCTTTTAGCAACTTGTTATCAGAAAAAGTGTACTCTCACCATCTCATAAAATGGGTTTCCAGCTCCCATGATTTCTCTCATGTTTTCTTTCTTTGCCTACCAAATAGGACCTATTTTAAGTTTTTTCTTACTTCAAAGATACAATTAATAATCTTAGTGCTAGAAGAATTTTAGGAATTATCTGTTGTAGTCCCTCTCTGGCAACTCATGTTCATGTTGTAATTTAGCTTGTTGTGATAGGTCTTGTATGTATCACCTTTATTATATAAATCATCTCTCAGTGATTTCATGACTGTAAATAGGTAAAAAATGCTGAGATTTGGGGTAATTATAAGTGAATTACCAGGATTGGTGAGATGTTCAGTGTTAATGTGCTTGCCACCAAGCATGATGACCAGAGTTTTATCCCCAGAACCTATGTAGTTTAGGAAAGAATTGATTCCCACAGGTTGACCTTGACCTCCATGTGCATTCTGTGACTGCATGTACCTGCACATGCATACACAGCACAAATAAATGACAAGATCTATGCAAATATTAAAAAAATAAATAAGTTGCCCCAGAGAATTATTCTAATTGATATGAGATTAGAGTCTATAGCCTTCTGATCCACTTTTAAGTCCATTGTATTTTTTCATGGCAAGAAGTTGATGAGCTGTGCTTTAATATTGGCATGTTAATAAAGGAACATTGGCTTATAAAACATAGGGAGTGTTTTAGAAAGGTTTTTAACCATTAAATCTAAATGTATTTCCATAATATCTACCTGCTGGTTCCAGATCTACCTCTGTGGAGCAACACAGAATGGATTATCTTACTCTTTTTCTACAATGCGTTACTACAGATTAAAAACTTCTCTTATGTCTGACTACCTTAGCTTACCTGTTCTGTTCTTCGAGACGTATAAACTCAAATTATTTCCACAATCATTGGTTTTGGTTTTAGCTTTTTCCTGGTATTTTTTTTTTAAGGGCCAGTGATATGTTAGACTCCTTCAGAATGAACACTTGTTTAGGGCCTGAAGGATCATGGGCCTATTTACAACCTAATTCTACATATTATGAACATATATTTTTTTAAAGATTTATTTATACTTACATATCTATTTTATTTAGATTTATATGCACATTAACGTGCATACAGGTGCCCAAGGATGCCAGAAGAAGGCATTAGGTCCCCTGAAGCTGGAGTTAGTTATACATGGCTGTTAGTCACCTGACATGGGTACTAAGAATCAGACTCTGTTCCTCTAACCAGAGCAGCAAGTGCTCTTAACCACGAAGTCATCTCTTTAGCCCCTACTTACTTATTTTAATGTAGTTTTGTTGTGTTGGTTTGTTTGACCGGTTTTTGGTTACTCAATTGTATTGACTTGCTTTAAACTAAACATGGGTTTTTTGCTTGCCAGGTCTTTACATTTGTATTAAGCTGGGTCTGTCTCATCCTGAACGTGTGTAGTTTTGTTTTTTGAAGGCTTTACACTTAACTCTTTTTGCATTTGATGTAGTTGGGTTTGAGCAACCATTTTAGTCTGCTGAACTCT
Source organism: Peromyscus eremicus (assembly GCF_949786415.1). Classification (NCBI taxonomy): domain Eukaryota; kingdom Metazoa; phylum Chordata; class Mammalia; order Rodentia; family Cricetidae; genus Peromyscus; species Peromyscus eremicus. Next base: position 83,072,912 of record NC_081430.1, read on the forward strand.
TGGTCAGTTCTGCTTGTGTTACTCTACATATGTTCAGCTTTATCAACTGCAACTTGATTTCTTTTTGATTAGTTTAGTTTGATGTGGTTTCATCTCTTGAGACAGATGCAGGGTCTTGCTACTTAGCTCAGGCTGATGTGGAATTTATTATGTAGCCCATAGTAGTTGCAAACTCTTGCTCCTCTTGCATCAGCCTCCTGAGTGCCAAGGTCATAGGCATATATCAACATACTGCAACTTTGATGTGGTTGAGGTTTTTAGCCCTAAAATTGAATTCTGCTTATGCTATCTTTCCCTAAAACTAGTTTGTTTCATTTCCATTTCCATTTCTGCCCATCTACTTCTTTTACCCATACATTCCTACGTTTTGTTTTGTTTGGCAAGACAGGGTTTCTCTATGTAGCCCTGGTTCTAGTGGAACTTGCTTTGTAGATCAGGCTGGCCTCAGACTCAGAGATCTGCCTGCCTCTGCCTCCTGAGTGCTGGGATTAAAGTTGTGCACCACCAGGTCCAGCCTACTCATACGGTTCTTACAGAGACTAGTTAGTGACTATTACTCTAACATTTTTTTCTCCTATGTAACAGAGTTAAAAACAAAATTGGCAAGAAACTGATTAGTCAAGGAGATTGAGTTAGAGCAATCCACACTCTTTTTTTTTGTTTTGTTTTTTTGAGACAGGGTTTCTCTGTGTAGTTTTGGCTCAAACTCACAGAGATCTGCCTGGCTCTGCCTCCTGAGTGCTGGGATTAAAGGCGTGTGCCATCACTGCCTGGCTGCAATCTACACTCTTAAGGAAACTGAACTTCCCTTATTAGTTGTTTCAGGTTTTGTTATAAATACATAAGGGATATGGTAAACTACACTGGGAAAAAATTTTAAACAAAACTGGGTAGGAAGACACGAATTGAGAACAGAGCTAAACTAATTAACTAAAAATATGGCAGTAGAATATTTATACATTATTGAAATGCATTGAAGATTTGCAGAAATCCAGATTGATGCAGCTTTCTAAAACTGAAGATTTCTCCAAGTCAAGTACAAACCGCATCACAGTACATTGCATTGTTACACACCAAGGGTAGTGGTTTGACTCTGTGTGTGTCCTCTCTCCATTGGTTCTTGTAGAAGAGTGCCTTTGTACTGGTCAGCTGCCACATAAGTGGATTTTAATTTCCCAGAACTTGTATTTTTCAATAATGAAACTTTATATTGGAAGTAAATGTAGAAAAGTACCAGGTTATTATATACAGCTCTGTGAATTTTCAGAGACATGTTCGTGTCATCACTACTCAGATCAAGAAATAAAAGTTACTAGTGTTTAAACAATTTTCTCCTCAGTGGGCTAAAGTAGTTAAGAGCCTTGGTTGCTCTTGCATCCAACACCCTTAACTCCAGTTCTAGGGGATCCAATGCCCACTTCTGCCTTCCGTGGGCGTGAAGCATACACTTGGTACACAAACGCTCTTGCATCCAACACCCTTAACTCCAGTTCTAGGGGATCCAATGCCCACTTCTGACTTCCGTGGGCATGAAGCATACACAGGGTACACAAACATACATGTAGGCAAATCATACATAAAAGGAATAAATCTAATTTTTTAGAAGTCCTCCTCATCCCCCTTCTCAGTCATTCCCTCCCAGCCCAAAGAGGACCACTGTACTGTCTTTTACATCACAGATTGCCTATTTTGAGCTTTATTGTTAATGGGATCATATTTTACATACTCCTGACTATGGTGTCATTCACTTGATATTATATTGTAAGATTGTGTCTTATGTAACATTCTCCTTTCTGGGGAATGACCCGTTAATATGATTTTACCAAATCTGTTTATTCTAATACTGATGATTTTCAGTTATGATTAAAAATGCTGAAACCTGTCTTCTTACTGCATTTATTAGTCTGTTTATTTTGTGTGTGTACTCATATGTACTTGCTGCAGCCTGCTGTAGAAGTCAGAGGACAACCTGCGGGAGTTGGTTCTCTCCTTCCACCATAGGGGTCCCAGGGATGACACTCAGGTCATGAAGTTTGGCTGCAGGTGCCTTTACCCACTGGGCCATCTCACTGGCCTGCAGTATGTCTTTTGGTGATATATATATCTGCCTTCCGAGTGCTGGGATTAAAGGCGTGCGCCACCACCGCCCGGCAGCTGTATATATCTTGATGTGTGCCTGAATGCATGCGTATGATCTTGTTCAGCTCTTTCGTCTGTGTAGGTTGTAATCACAGGTATGTTCTCTGTAGTTTGTCATTTTCACCTGACATGTCAGACTCATCCATGTTGTGTGCTGCAGTAGTTTGCTCGTTCTTGTTCCTGTACAGTTTTCCATGGTGTGGAGATACCACAGTTTACCTAAAGGATTGGAGGTGTTGGATTGTAGCGTCTGGTCTGTACATGTTCTACACTGGTAGATATTGTTAAATGATTTTTCAAAGAGGTGGTTTCAGTTTATCTTTTCACCAGTATTATGTCAGAGTTTGTTTTATTATTATTCTTTAACCTCCTTGTCAACTCTTAGTATTGTTATACTTTTTAAAATGCTTTTAAAATGTTATACTTTTAAAATTGCCTTGGTGCGTGGTTAATGCTATTGTGATAATAGTTGGAAGTTTTCATTTCTTGATACTAGTATGGTTTGCTTTCCGTTTGATTATTACTGGGTTACAGTTCCTCTTTATGAAATGCTGATTCAAGGTTTTCTTCATTAGACTATATGTTTTATTTCTTACTGATTTATAGAAAATTTTAAGATATTCTAAGAACCAGTTCTTTATCCGTTTTGCAGTTTTCTCAGTCTATACTTTTCACTTTAACTCCCTGTTGTAGCAGAAAAGGTGTCATTGTTGACCATCTAGATTCAGTGGACCCTTTTAGTTTAAATTTTAAAGTGATTTATAGAAGAATTTAAAAGGATAGTGAAAAACAACTTTGAAGTTTTAATAAGCATTTTAAGAGAGTAAGTTTACTTTGTATAAAATAGTTTGATTCATAAAAGATAAATGTCATGTATCCTTTTAGCAAATCAAGATAGTTTAAATTCTTGCTACAGAATGTGTGTTAAAAGTCTTTACTGTTTAATGACTAAGTGATGGCAGTACTGCATATCTTCTGTCCTTAAGAATGTATTGTTATTTAAAGGGGGCAGGGCTGGAGAGATGGCTCAACAGTTGAGAGCACTGGCTGCTCGTCCAGAGGATCTGAGTTCGATTCCCAGCATCCACATGGCAGCTCACAGCTGTCTATAACTCCAGTTCCAGAGATATGCATGCAGGCAAAACGCCCATACACAATCAGTCAATCACTAAATAAATAGAATTTATTGTTTGCTTATCAAACAGATAAGCTTGAGAAAATTCCTCTAGAATAGTGTCATCTGAAGACTCAAATGGATATGTTTGATTATAATAATTAAATTTTTTTATTCCAATAATTTAAAAAACCCTATTTTATGTGGCTGGGTGTTTTAACTATGTGCATGCCTGGTGTGAGAAGAGGGTGTTGGCTCCCCTGGAACTGCAGTTACGGATGGTTGTAGGCCATGTGGGTGCTGGGGATCTAATGCAGTCCTCTGGAAGAGCCGCTGGTGCTCTTACCCACTCAGCCATCCCTTCAGCTCCCCATCTGTAATCACTGGAAAACAACTTTACCTGTCAGTTTTCTTCCCTTTATTATTATAATCAGGAAATGAAAATTTTGAGTTTTCTTTGGGCTTAATGAAGCCCAAAAGCAGAGTGTAATATTTTGGGCACTTCTAAGATGATAACATTTTATTTTACTTTTGTTTAATTCTCTTAGGCAATTATTCCTTTTGTTGTAGTTGTCTCCTTATTTTGGTCTTTTTAAGCATAATTAAGAAAAATTGACATGTTATGGTGAGTAATCAAATCAATGATAAAGAAATTATGGAGTGTTTATTAGGATATAGGGGGAAATCATGAAGATTTCATTTTTTATAAATTTCAGAAAGAATCCAATGAATCCAAATGATAGTTGCAAGATAATATATACATTATTTTTTCTTACATTTATTTGTGTCTGTGTGCGGGAGTGGAGATTAGAGGACAACTTGGTGAAATTGGCCTTTCCTCCCATCATGTGAGTCCCAAGGACAGCACTCAGGCTTAGTGGCAAGCACATTTACCTGCTGAGCTTTCTTGCTGGCCCTATTCTATTTTTTAAAACTTAAAATTTGTTTCTTTATAGGTAGGCCTAGAAAGAAAGCTGTTATGAAATGTTTTTTTTTATAGCTAGAACTATTAAAATTTTTTTAGCAAAACAGAGTATACAAACAGAACATTAAGGACTAATGATATCTTTGATTTTTTTAGGTGGGGTTTCATTTTTTATCTTATATGTATGTATGCTTTGCCTGCATGTATGTATACTGCATGGTGCCTGATGCTTTTTGGGGGGAATGAGGGAGATGTTGAAACAGGGTCGGTCTGTCTGTGTAGTCTTGGCTGTCCTGGACTCTCTAGTACACCAGGATGGCCTTTAACTCAGAGATCAACATGCCTGTCTCCCAGTACTGGGACTAAAGGCACGTGTCACCAGACTCTATTGCCTGGTGCTCTTGGAGTTTAGAAGATGGTGTCAGATCTCCTGGAATTGGAATTATGGGTGGTTGTGAGCCACTATATGGGTCCTGGGAACCAATCCTAGTTCCTTTTCAAGAACAAGTTCTCTTAACTACTGTGTTCTCTCTAGCCCATTGGTTCTCAACCTTCCTAATTCCTCAACCCTTTAACACAGTTCCTCATGTTGTGGTGACCCTCAACCATAAAGTTATTTTGTTGCTACTTCATAACTGTAATTTTTCTACTCTTGTGAATTGTAAGGTAAATATCTGATATCTGGAATATCTGATATGTGACCCCTGTGAAAGAGTCGTTTGTGCCACAGGTTGAGAGCTGATGCTGTAGCCCTTGTGGCTACACCACTGTTAAACTGCCCATGTTCTGATAAATAACCCTCAGTCTAGGCTCATCGAAGCAGCCCTAATTAAACTCAGTGGGATGCACACACAGATATAATGGAGAGGGTAATGGTTAGGAAGAAGGGGGTCACTGGAAGTAGGTGGGGCAAGAGAAGGTAATTGGGAGTGTGTGTGTGTGTGTGTGTGTGTGTGTGTGTGTGTGTGTGTGTAGTCAACTATACTTAATTCATGTTTGAAATTGTTGTTTTAAAGGTGTAATTCTTAAAGGATGCATGTCCCGTTGATGGCTGTCTCTTAGTCATCTGTTGAGCAGCGTTTCCCTATTGGGCCATTCCAGTCTGAATTTCAAACTTTGTTTAGCATGCGGGTTCTGTCAGTGCCGTCTCAGTACAGTGGTCAGCACTTCTAACTACTTTCATTGCCACAGTAACCATGCTGTTGAAATGGGTTCCCAGTCCAACTCGTGGATGGCATGCCATCTCCTGGTTGAATAAATCTCAGTTATTATAAGATGATAATTTCCAGTACAGTAATAGTTAGTTCCTGGGGGAGTAGAGCTTGGGTGCTAAGTTTCAGGTTTTCTTTGGGGTTCTTCTTCCAGGCCTGGATCCATTTCAAGACCATTAACCACCACACTTGATGGGCTTGTTGTATCTTTTATTTTGAGAAGATGAATAAGTATTTTAACTCTTGTCTTTCCTCCACATCTCTGGTACTTCAGAATCTTGACCTTCTTGGGTTCTGTAGACAAACCAGCCACTTTTTAAAAAAGATTTATTTAAATAATTTATGTATCAAGTACTCTATCTGTATGTATGCCTGCAGGCCAGAAGAGGGCATCAGATCCCATTATAGATGGTTGTGAGCCACCATGTGGTTGTTGGGAATTGAACTCAGGTCCTCTGGAAAAGCAGCTACTGCTCTTAACCTCTGAGCCATCTCTCCAGCCCCACCAGCCACATTTTCACTTTATCTTTCCCTGCTATCAGCACAGTTCTTTTGAAAGTTGCTACTCATAACATTTTGCTGTTACTTGTCTTCCAGAATTTAAAAACAAGGGCTAAGGATATCACTCAGCTGGCAGAGTATTTCTCTTAACATGTAGAGGCTCTGGTTGATCCTTGGCAACTCCACAAACTGGAATGGTGGACTATGCCTATATATATAATCCCAGCACTGGGGAGGTGGAGGCAGGAGGATCAAAAGTTATCCTTGGCTACATAAGGAGTTTAAGGCCAGCCTGAGATAGACACCCTGTCTATAAAAACAAAGCAAAATAAAAATTTAAAAATACCTCAAACCTAAGACTCTGGTCTACTGATGGTCCCCTCTCTTTATTGTGGGTTTATATGTCTTCTACTTTCTTGTGATAGGTTTGCAGAGTGGGCTGAACTTCATTTCTCAATTCCTTTCTATGTATGTTTCTGATTGCACTGGTCCATAGGGAGATTTTTATACCTGGTGTGAGGTTTATAACTGGACAACCCAAACCACTAATCCTTTCCCTTTAGAGGTCTTTGACATAGTGTTCACTTCTTGCTCATCACATTCTTTAATACTCTGTAGCTTTAATACTAGCATATAAAACTTATTGCTAACTCATCTTCTATTGAATGACAGAAAAGAAAACAAATGAACCAAAAATAATTGGTTAATACCTTTGCATATATTCCAATACATATTATTGAACTAAGAAATACTCATAACTCTTAAAGTTTTTTAAAAATATGTTTTTTTTTTTAATTATGTGTATGGGTATATGCACATGAGACCACAGGATATCCTAGAGCTCAGGTTATAGGCATTTGTGAGCTGTGGACATGTGTTCTGTGAACTGACCTCAGGTTCTCTGCAAGAGCAGTACATGCTCTTAACTGCTGAGCCATCTCTCTAACCCTAGAATTCTTATTTCTACAACTGGTCATGTGGTCATAGGTGATCCTTATACCTAGCTTCTCTTGGCTGCCATTCCATATCCCCTTTATTCTCAGCAGACACCTCAGCTGATCCTGTTCTTTGTTGACCCACAGAGAGAGAGTCAAGACCTCTGTCCTTTATTATTATTTTATTTTTATTTATATGTGCATATGTGCCTGTGGAGGCCAGAAGAGTCCTTGGAACTGGAATTACAGTTGTCTAGGATGCTGGGGACTGAACTCTGGTCCTCTGCAAGAGCAGCTGTCACTCTTGACTGTTCAGCCTGTTTTATCTTGTGGGTGTACCTGTGTATGGTGTGTGACATATATGTGGATGCACATGTTTGGGTGTGTATGTGGAAGCTAGAGATGGATTGTTAGTGACTTCCTTTCATAGTCTGTTTTTACTGAGACAGGGTCTCTTGCTGAACCCAGAACTGGCTAATCTGGCTAAGTTAGCTAGCCAGTTTGTCCCAGAGATCCCTGACTAGACACCACCACCACCACCACCACCACCACCCCACCATGCACAGACTGCCACATCTACTCATCTTTATTTATTTATTATTTATTGTGTATGAGTGTTTGCCTACATACATGTTTGTGGACCATGTTCTTGCCTGTTAAGTGCAGAGGTCAGAAGAAAATACTAGATCCCCTGGAACTGGATTAGAGTTGGAGAGGGGTGAGTATTGGATATCAGCAGTAGAGCCTGCTGTACAAGGCAGACAGACACACAAGGTCTTTTAGAGACTGGCAGTCACCTGCCTCTTTGCCTTATTCCTTAGTGCACTGTCGTTCTACCCCTTCCCAACTCCCCTCTGCTCTAGCCACACTAAACCATTTGCACACAGGGTGTGTGCTTCTCTGCCTTTTTTGGTCTCTTAGTCTGAGGCACCCTTGCCATCCTGTTAGAAGCTGCCTTTCAAGTTCCAAGCGAAGCATTCTGCTCTATAAACCATTGTAGGGGGACTCCTCTCACCTGGACAGTGCTGACCGTTCTCTGCCTGTTGTCTTTTTATCTGTTGACACTTTGTCTACACTTGTTATTTTTTTATTTGACTGTAGATTCTGGGGTCTCTGATGACATTTTATTATTTTTTATACTGCCTTTTGGATGGAATGTTTCTTTAATTAGTGGTGGTCCATAGCAAACACATTTCTGTCCAGACCTTGAAAAACTTTAGAGAACACTTTTAAAATATTCCTGGTGTGTGTGTGTGTGTGTGTGTGTGTGCATACATGTATGTGACATTTGTTAAGATTTTAGTTCTGGCTCCAACAATATTTATAATTATATTGTATATTCCTGCTAATTGGTTTTTAGTTATAATTTAACCCTAAAAGTACTCATAGTTATGAAATTTCTTTTCTGTTAAAAAGGAGTGGACTATTCCATGTACTAAGGCACAACACTTATAATTGCTTTTTAACATTTCAGTAGATCAGTGACTTGCTGCAGATTGCTTGAATGGGTTAGATAATGTTGGCATGCTTTCTAAATCTAGACCTGAAATCTTCCAGGCACTGCTGCCTTACCGTTCTGGTTTCTCATAGGTGACGTGGGGTTTGCTAATGACTGAGTCACTGTTGTAAACAAATCTGAGGCGAGAGTGCCTTAAATAATCTACATGGAGAATTTTCTTTTCCTGCTTTACTGTCTTGAGTAATATCTTTTGTTTTACTTGTAGATTTGATGGTCCTCGAAGATTTGAGGATTTAGGGTCAAGGTGTGAAGGACCGAGACCCAAAGGGCCTCGTTTTGAAGGAAATCGCCCCGATGGGCCAAGACCCAGATATGAAAGTCACCCAGCAGAGGGCACTAAAAGCAAATGGGGAAGGATCCCCCGGGGTCCAGCATCTCAATTTTATATAACTCCCAATACATCCCTAAGCCCTGGACAGAGTGGATCACAGTGGAAAGGCCCCAAAGCACCTGTTGGACAGCAGCATCAGCAGCAACCTAAGTCACAAGCAGAACCTCTTTCAGGAAACAAAGAACCATTAGCAGACACAAGTAGTAACCAGCAGAAGAATTTTAAAATGCAATCAGATGTATTTTCCACTGCTGCAGATGTCAAGGACACCAAGGCGGCTCAGTCAAATGAGAATCTAAGCGACTCTCAGCAAGAGCCACCTAAAGGCCAAGTCGCGAAAGGGCCCATAGAGCCCTCTAATTGGAACCAGAATTCTCAAAGTATGGAGACTGAAATGGACAAAGCCCAAGGCGTTACTCAGCCTGTATTCCTTGCCAATAAACCTGTACCTACTCTAGCTACCTTTTCCTTCAAACTAGAGAACATTGAGAGAGCAGCAGCAATAGCAGCAGCAGCAGCAGCAGCCGCGGGGGCGGCTGCAGATAATGACTTCAAACCTTTGGGTGTTGGTTTGCCCCACTCAGAGAACAGCCAAGGAAAAGGTCTGCCTCAGCCAGACAGCAGAGAAAATAGGTTAGAAGGCAAAAGCAGCAGCTCATCTTACAGAGGTCCTGGGCAAAACAGAGTGGAAGTTACACGGGATAAAGGACTAATAAACAGAGGCCGTTGCCAGACAATTAGTCAGGGCCCGGGGCTGGTCAAGCAAGAAGACTTCCATGATAAGATGATGGGTAGAAGAGAAGACAGTCATGAGAAAATGAACAGAGGAGAAGGCAGTCGGGACAGGGTGTTGGTGAGGCCAGGAAGCAGCCGGAATAAAGTACCAGGTGGTCCACAAGACAGCCAGGACAGCAGAGCTGGCAGCCGAGAAAGGGGACTACCTCGAAGGGCTGGCAGTCAGGAGAGAGGACCTCCTCGAAGGGCTGGAAGTAGAGAGAGAGTAACCCCCCGAAGAGCTGGGAGCAGAGAGAGGGGACCACCTCGGAGCTCAGGCAGTCGAGAAAGGGGACTAGGGAGGCCAGATTTTGGTCATGATAGAGTTCCATTCAGGCCGGAACCAGGAGATAGTGGGGAGAAAATGTATCCTTATCACCGAGATGAGCCTCCAAGAGCTCCGTGGAACCATGGAGAAGAGAGAGGACATGAAGAGTTCCCATTAGATGGTAGAAATGCTCCAATTGAGCGAAAAAGACTCGATGACTGGGATAGAGAGAAATACTGGAGAGAGTGTGACCGTGACTATCAAGATGATGCACTAGATCCCTACAGCAGAGAGGACAGACGAGGCCCTTGGTGGGATGATTGGGAAAGAGATCAGGAGATGGATGAGGGTTATGATAGGGAAATGGATAGGGACTTAGACAGAGACATGGATCGGATCAGAAGACCCGTGGATCTCTATGATAGAAGTGTGGATAATGAGTGGGACAGAGATTATGGGAGACCACTGGATGAACAAGAATCACAGTTCCATGAACGGGATATTCCGTCTCTTCCGCCTTTGCCACCCCTCCCACCTCTTCCACCTTTGGATAGATACCAGGATGATAGATGGAGAGAAGAAAGAAATCGAGACCATGGGTATGACCGAGAGTTCCGGGATAGGGGTGAGTTGAGGATTCGAGAGTATCCAGAAAGAGGAGATACATGGCGGGAAAAGAGAGATTATGTTCCTGACAGAATGGACTGGGAAAGAGAACGGTTATCAGACAGATGGTACCCGTCTGATGTGGATAGACATTCCCCCATGGCGGAACATATGCCATCCTCACATCATTCCTCTGAAATGATGGGGTCCGATGCAAATTTAGACTCTGACCAAGGCCTTGGAGGGGTAATGGTTCTCAGTCAGAGGCAGCACGAAATCATTTTGAAAGCTGCACAGGAATTGAAAATGCTTCGGTAAGTGCACTCCTTAAGATCGTTTCTTTTAGTTCAAACAGATTTTCATACTATCTTTTTTTTTTTAAATGAAGCGTTTTTAATGGTACTCTTTTACACCTTATTTCTTATCACATACTTTGAATTTATATTTCTGGTTATTCAGTGCTGTTTGGGGGTTAGGATGGGTATTTGGAAACTGTTAATTGTACAATATGCTCTAGGATTTGCAAATTGATTGCTGTTCTTGGCCTTGTAGATGTGTTGCTGGCATGCCTTGAGTGTGCATGTTTCAAGTGTTAGGTGTCAACCTCTCAGGACTCTGGGTTCACCGGACTCGTATATTGAGCCTTTATTGTTTTCAGTAGGCAGTTGGCTCTTTGGCATTGGATCTGATAGGCTTCATAGTCCCTAGTCTTTGATGCGATGGTGGAAGATGCTTTCTTTTTCTCTGCTGGTGTTGAGAATGGTTTACCTGGGAGTGTCTTCAGATTTGTCTGAGTACTGATTCTTTGTTTGGGGCATGTTAACCTTTCATTTTACCTGGAAGCAGGTATTCCTTCCTGTATTTTCATTGTGAAGTTTGATTTTTTTTCCACTTATAATCAACTGTGTGGGTGTTATAATGTTCCTCATATAATTGCGATAGTAAGGTTTTTTGGCTTTGTTTTGTTTTATTCCAAACAGATTTTTGAGAAAATAAATGGTAAAGTTTTGATAGATTCTGATGTGCGTTTCATCTTTCAATTCTGGTCTACATTGGTGGGTTATACTAATTGAATTTGTATCTGAAACATTAGTACTAGAAAAGTGTGACAGAAAATAACTGTAGGTAAAAATGAAAGACAGTGTTCCAGGTAGCACAATGGTTTCTTTGGTCTGTAGAAGAGTCTGAGGCAGTCCTTTTTTCTAGGTTACTCATGAACATGATGTAAGGCTTGCTCTAGAGCATTGAGCTACTTGCTTCTCAATTGTGGGCACTTTTAATTCACACCTACTCTGTGCTGGGCACTGCGCTGATCCTCCCATCTTAAATAACTTATCTGTCTAAAGGCCTGTAGAAAAAATAATATTATTCTCATTTCACAAATAGCACTGAGACTTTCTGAAAATTCACTTGGCTATTAAATGCAGACCCAGAATTTGAACTCTGACTCTAAAATCTTATGTTTTCATAGCAAACAAAAACTGATTGGTGATTGGTTACTAAACTTCCAGTTTCTTCCCTTTCCTTACTTAAAATTACTTTTTCATGCATTGTTGCTTTGCATAGACTTGCCGGATGAAAGGTGCCGCTTAGTCACCTTTTTTTTTTCCTTGAACCTCTTCCTAGGCAACAGAACCTAATCTAAATATATGGAGTAATGGAAAATAGTGATTGTAGTTGAGAATACATAGGTTATGCTATGCCTTTATAAAGACAAGGAATACTGTAAACAATATTTACATGAACCAGTAACAAGCCTTATGTACGTCTTGTCCATTTGAGTGACAATATTGTATATAAAGATATATTGTAAAAATTCTGGAGAGATTGTAGTAGACACTGTAAATGTAGAAGATGAGAATTAATCTTTATGAATATGAAGTATTTTTTCTAAGACTATAGACCGGTGAGTGTTCTCACCATCTAAAGCGGATAGTAAACTAAAATGCTCTTAAGAGTCTGGCAAGTAGGACTGGAGAGATGGCTTAGTAGTTAAGAGTACTGACTTCCCTTCCAGAGGAGTGAGGTTCGATTTCCAGCGCCCTCACAGCAGCTAACACTGTCTGTAGCTCCAGTTCCAAGGGGATCCAACGCCCTCTTCTGGCCCCCATGGGCACTGCATGCACAGGCAGGCAAAACACTCATACACAAAATAAAAATAAATAATGTAAAAAAAAATTTTTAAAGAGAAAGTAACAAAAGTGAAAGACAGTGGACCAGGTAGAACTCTGGAGTGTGGTGAGGGTTTTAATGGACTGCTTCATCTAACATGGTCAGCTATGGCTCCACATAACTAGTTGTTGACTTGGGAGAATGTAGGCCTGATATTAATCAAAACTCTTTAAAAACTCAATTTCTATGTCAACTATCTCCTTTGTAAATAATGATGGCTAATTCCAGTTTTAAACTCTGATGTGAGAGGCAAGTGTGGTGGTGCATACCTGTAATCCCAGCACATGGGAAGTGAAGGCAAGAGCATTAGGAAGGAGTTCAGAGGGATTTGACCAGTTTGAGCCCAGCCTGGAGTACATGAGACTGTTTCACACCTCCATCTCCCAAACAAAACAAGGCTCCTACAGACACCTAAAAAAGCCTTCCTAGACTATATTTTATTCACGGTCTGTTATGTAACTCTTGAAGTAATGAAAAAAATTAGCAAGAGAAAATTTGGGATTGGTTAAAGGAGAAACATGATGGGTAGGCAATATACTGTGGAGGCAGGCTCTAAAGTCTGTCTTTGAAGATCATTGATAATTTATGATTTTAAGTCTCAGAGGGCTGATGGGTTAGTTGTGTAAAAAGCAAGAAAATATTACCACAGAGGTGCAGTGTGGGCTCTGTACAGAGTTTTAGGATAAAGTTTTTGCTGTTTTTCTTTCTTGTATTTTTAAAAATTTGGTTTTAATCATAGTTGTTTAGGGATGGTGTAAATATGCTTTAAGTACAATGGCAATTTCATTTATTTACAGAGAACAGAAAGAACAGCTTCAAAAGTTGAAAGACTTTGGGTCTGAGCCACAGATGGCTGACCATCCACCACCCCAGGACTCAAGACTACAGAATGCATCAAGACCTGGCATATATCCGGTATGGGGAAAATGTGTTGTGTGCTCAGAAAATGAAATGGTTTTTACTGTGTATGTTTATGATGTTAGATTTTTTAAATTGCAATAAGCATAAATTTCCATTGTAAAAACATAAATTTTGGAAAAGGGAAAGTTTTGAACGTCTTTCACAGTAGTTAGACACATGTAAGATTCGCTCCTTTCCCTAGACTTCGGTAAATAGACCAAGCACACCTGAACTATGTAGCTTCCTGTTCACTGTATTCAGTCCTCAGTACTGCACTCTTCCCCAAACCCCCACGTTTTTAAAGAACAAGGGTTTGCTGGCAGGATAGTAGTTGCTGCCAAGGTACTAACCTGAGTTTGGTGGTAGGATTTTCCTAATACTTGTGTGTGTTATATGGTGTATCTACACTTGTGGGGTAGTGCTTCCTGTGTATGTGCACATATGGAGACCAGATATCAACCTGAGTTACCGTCCTCTGTCTTGCTAGATTGTCTGGGTAGCCAGCCCTCAGAATCCACCTGCCTTCACTTCCCCAGAACTATAGTTATTATATGCTTATACTGCTGTGCCCACTTTTTACCTGAGTGGTCTAGAATCTGGACTCAGGTCCTTCTACTTGCACAGCAAGTACTGTACCCACCCCTCCCCCACCTGATCTATTCATTTCAGATAGTCCTGTGTCTCATCTAGGTAGGGCTAGATGGGAACTCATAGTGCTCCTTTTCCATTTAGATGAGACAGGTCTCTAATATTATAGTTTGGCACACAGCCAGTGCCCTTCAAACAATAGCAAGAAAAAGTTGAGTGAGCCAGTTATGGTGGGTGGTACATGCCTTTAATTCTAACACTTGGGAGGCAGAAGTAGGTGGACATCCATGAGTTCCAGGCTAGTCTCCACTAGTAGTATGAGAACCTGTCTTAGAAAAAAAAGTTGAGTGATTAAGCTCTACTGCTTTATTTGGATTCTTTTTTCTTACATTGTTTGTTATTTTACCTTTAACTTGGTGATGAACTATTTTTTAAAATTACATTTATTTATCTATTTTGTGTGTGGGTCATGCCATAGTGCCCATGGGAAAATCAGAAGAGAGCGTTTTAGAGTCAGTTCTTCTACCATGTGGATCCCCAGGGATCAGACTCAGATTATTAGCTTGGCAGCAGGTGCCGTCTTGCCAGGCCTTGGATTTGACAACTGTGAGGGTTTAGAGGAGAGTATGGTCCTGAGGACTGAATCCAGTGTGTTGCTCCCAGAGTGTCTCTCAGGTAGGCAAGTGGTCTACCACTGAGCTAATTCCCCAGCCCTTACTCCTTTTTAAATTATTGTTGTTGTTAGATTTGTTTAGTGTGTGTATGAATGCCTGCGTGTGTGTATTTACACCACTGAGTTAATTCCCCAGCCCTTACTCCTTTTTAAATTATTGTTGTTGTTAGATTTGTTTAGGATATGTATGAATGCCTGCGTGTGTGTATTCACACCATGAGCTTGCCTGGCCCATGAAGGTCAGAAGAGGGCTTCACATACCCTGGGACTGGAGGTAAAGATTCAGATGGTTGTGAGCCTCCATGTGAGTGCTGGGAATCAAACCTGGTTCTCTGTAAAAAGAAATAACAGACACTCATAACCACTGAGCCAACTCTCCAGCCCCACTATTTAACAACTGTATTAAAATAATAAGTTTCCATCACATCAGAAAAGTTCTCTCATCCTCTTCTTGTATTTGCAGCAGTGCCTACCCTCTACTCCACGTTAGGCAGTAATACTATGTACTAAGGCAAACAGACGGTGTATTTAAGACTTATTTATATGTGTGAGTGTATATCTGTCTGTGTTGAAGTTTATGTACACGCTGCAGGTGCCTTCAGTTCAGAGCTCAGACAATGCTGTCAGATACTTGGGAGCTAGAGTTGAAGGCAGCTGTGAGCCTGATGGTGGGTGCTACATACCTAACTAGTCCTCTCACAACAGTAACGAACTTAAGAGTTATGAAGTAGCAATGCAATGATTTTATGGTTGGGGGTCACCACACCATGAGGAGCTGTGTTAAAGGTGCAGCATTAGGAAGGGTGAGAACCACTGATCTAGATTATAGATCCATTTGTTCATCTGACAAAACAAGCTTTCCCATATTGCTATATGTTACTGTTTTGATGCACAGTAATTTATTGAACTGTTTCATTTCACTTCATTTATGCTGGTTATTTTCTTTTAATCTTTCACTATTATTAATGCAACTTTAATGAATTTCTTTGTATCAGGTTTTTATTTTGGATATTTTAAATTCCTAAAGTGGGAAACTTCAGTCAAAAGTAAGACATTCTCAGCCGAATGGTGGTGGTGCACGCCTTTAATTCCAGCACTCAGGAGGCCGAGGCGGGTAGATCTCTCTGAGTTCTAGGCCAGTCTGGTCTACAGAGTGAATTCCGGGTCAGCCAGCACTACACAGAGAAACCCTGTCTTGGGGGGGAAAAAAATAAAGACATTCTCTCTGCTCAAATAATGCTGCTTTTTAAGTCTACCTGCCAGACATAGCCAGAGACAATTGGTCTCATATTTGTTAATAAAATTAAGTATTGACCTAACAAATAAATAATAAAGGCATTTAAAACTTACTCTTAACACATTCAAACAATTCTCTTATATAATTGTATAACATCTGTATCATAGCCAGTATACATTTTTAAGATTTTTTTTAAGTGTATGTGCCTGTCTGTGTGAGTATGTGTCATGTGTTTGTGGGTGCTCTAGACCAGAAGAGAGCTTTCATTGGATCCCCTGGAGCTGAAGTTATAGACAGTTGTGAGCCACCCAATGTGGGTACTGAGAACTAAATTCAGGTCCTCTAGAAGAGCGTGAGTGCTCTAACTCCTGAGCCATCTCTACAGCCTCCTTGTACACATCATTGGTAACTAGTAACATTAATAGTTTTTCAAGCTGCTGGGTGGTGGTGGCGCACGCCTTTAATCCCAACACTTGGGAGGCAGAGGCAGGCAGATCTCAGAGTTCAAGGCCAGCCAGAGCTACACAGAGAACCCCTGTCTTGAAACCCCCTCCCAAATTTTTCCCATGTTAATTAATATTAGTAAAGTCCATTTTTACTCAAAAACCCTGATTTTATTTATTTTTAAAATATGTGTCTTTTTCTTAAGATATATTTATTTTTAATTTTACAAATATGAGTGTTTGCATTTATGTAAATGTACCACTTATGTGCTTCATGCTCATAGAGGCCAGGAAAGGATGAT
Organism: Peromyscus eremicus; assembly: GCF_949786415.1. Taxonomy (NCBI): domain Eukaryota; kingdom Metazoa; phylum Chordata; class Mammalia; order Rodentia; family Cricetidae; genus Peromyscus; species Peromyscus eremicus. The sequence goes on from NC_081430.1 coordinate 83,089,550, forward strand.
AGAGCCTCTGGAACTGAAGACAGATGGTGAGCTACCATGTCTGAGTCGTCTGGAAGAGCAACCAGTGCTTTTAACCACTGAGTCATCTCTCCAGCCCCAAAAGTCTAATTTTAAAGCACAACCTCCAGATGAACATAAGTAATATATACAGTTGGCTTTCCAAGGTCCAAAATAGCTGTCACTGTAAAATAAATAGACCACAACCAGTAGACTAAGAGAAATGGGAAGGAAGTGTTTTTATTTGAGCACTTTCCTGACTGAGCAATCTCCTTAGCCTCTCACTGGTTTTTAAACTAAATTCACTGAGCACGTGTTACTATAATCTAATTTTAAAACATCTTATCCAGTAAAATATCTGTACTAGCTTATAGTTCTTCCTTAGCACCAAGCAGCCTTTAGCACATTCTCTGTCTCTGTAGTTTCGCCTCTGTGCATATTTCATATAAATTGAATCTGGCTGCGTTTACTTAGCATAACATTTTTGAGTTCATGTCACAGCAAGAGTTGATACTTCATTTGGGGGTGGGGGGTGGTTTCAAGACAAGGTTTCCCTGTGTAGCCCTGGCTGTCCTGGAAGTCGCTCTGTAGACCAGGCTGGCCTCGAACTCACTGAGATCTGCCTGCCTCTGCCTCCCAAGTGCATGTGCCACCTCTACCTGGCCAGGTAGACTGGCTTTAAACTCATAGAGATTCACTTATCTCTTCTTCCTAAATTCTGGGATTATCAGCGGTTTGCTGGGGTTTTTGTTTACCTTTGAAACAAGGTGTTATAATCCAGGCTGGTCTCAAACTTAACTATGTAGCTGAGGATGGCCTTGAACTGATCCACCTCCACCTCCCTAGAAAGATGAATGGGTATGCCACCATGCCCAGCTAGAGTTATAAAAGTTTTATATATTATGAATTCAATTATTTCTATTAGGAATGACATTTCTATGTTTTTCCTTTTCTGTGGCCTGTCTTCATTTTCCTGCTGGTGTTTCTGTGTATGTGTGCACACATGAGTACACGTGTGTGTACGTATGAATGGAAACCACTGGTCAACCTCAGTTATTGTTCCTCAAACAACTGTGTATTTGTTTTTTAGATGGTGGATATCTCACAGACCTGGGGCTCACATTAGACTAGGACTCCTGGTCAGGGAAGCTCTAGGGTCTGCCTGTCTCTGCTTCCCCAGTTGTACCACCATTTCCAATTTTAAAAAAAGATGTACTTATTTTTATTTTATGTTTGTAAATATTTTGTTTGTATATGTGCCACATGGATGCTCTCAAAGGTCAGAAGGTATCAGGTCCCTTAGAACTGGAGTCACAGATGGTTGGTTGTAAGCCACCATGTGAGTGCTGGGAACTGAACTCAAGTATTCTGCAAGAGTAGGAAGTGCTCTTAACCACTGACCCATCCTTCCAAACCATGCCCAAATTTTTTATGTGAGTTCTGTTACTTGAACTCAGGTCCTCATATTGCATAGCAGACATTTTACTGGCAGAGTTATCTCCCCATCTTCTGCTGGTATCTTATTTAAAAATTCTTTTTTGAGATGTAGTTTCAGCATGTAGTCTTGGCTGGTCTGGAACTTACTATGTAGACCAGGTTGGCCTTGAACTCACAGAGATCTTCAAGTGTTGGGATTAAAGGCATATACCACCAGGCCCTGGGAGTGTGTGTGTGTGTGTGTGTGTGTGTGTGTGTGTGTGTACATGCACACATGTGCACACATTTTGCATTATGTATATGTGTGCAGTAGCTGTGTGTGTGTAGGTGCCCACAGAGACCAAAGTTCTTAGGTCCTCCTAGAGCTGGAGTTACAGATGGTCCACTCAGTGTGGGTACGAGGAAATGAACTTGTGTCCTCTGCAAGAGCAGTGAGTGATCTTAACCACTGAGCCATCTCCCCAGTGTCTGCTAGTGTCTTTAAAAACACAAAAGCGTAACATTTTGAATCTATCTCGTATATTAATTTTTTAATTGATTGAGAACTAGATTTAATTTCCACTCATCTCTGACAGTGTATGTGGTGACTAGCTTCCTAAGCCATTTGCTTCCTCTCTAGCCTCCAGGAGCCTATAGACCACGCCCTCCCATGAGTAAGCCACCAGGGTCAGTCGTAAGACCCTCTGCTCCACCAGCAAGATCGTCTGTTCCTATGACTAGGCCACCTGTGCCAATACCACCACCGCCTCCTCCGCCTCCACCACCACCTCCTCCTCCCCCAGTTATAAAGCGAAAAACTTCATCTATGAAACAGGAACGCTGGGACGAAGATTCTTTCTATGGGCTCTGGGATACAAATGTTGATCAAGGACTGAATTCAGAATTTAAGTCAGACACTGCAGCAATTCAGTCTGCTCCGGTATTACCACCCCCACCTGTTCATTCTTCCATTCCCCCTCCTGGCCCAATGCCTATGGGTATGCCACCAATGTCCAAACCACCACCAGTGCAGCATACAGTTGACTATGGCCATGGCCGAGGTGAGTAATGATGGTGAAATATGGCTGGGGTTCTATAGGAATTGTTGGCTGGTGGTGGTAATAAGTTTGGTTTTGTGAGACAGGATCTCTTAGCCAAGGCTGATTTCAAACTCACTGTGTAGCAGAGGATTTCTGTCCTAGTTAGGGTTATTACTGCTGTACCAAAAATCAAGTTGGAACACTTCCACATTGTAATCTATCATGGAAGGAAGCCAGGATAGGAACTCAAACAGGGCAGGAACCTGAAGTTAGGAGCTGATGCAGAGGCCATGGAGGGGTGCTGCTTACTGCCTTGCTCTTCATGGCTTGTTCAACCTGCGTTCTTACAGAACCTAGGACCATCCACCCAATGATGGCACCACCCACAATAGGATGGGCTCTTCCCCATCAATCACTATTAAGAAAGTGCCTTGCTGGGCGGTGGTGGCGCACACCTTTAATCCCAGCACTCGGGAGGCAGAGCCAGGCGGATCTCTGTGAGTTCGAGGCCAGCCTGGACTACCAAGTGATTTCCAGGAAAGGCGCAAAGCTACACAGAGAAACCCTGTCTCGAAAAAACCAAAAAAAAAAAAAAAAAAAGAAAATGCCTTACAGCTGAATCTTATGGAGGCATTTTCTCATTTGAGGGTCCCTCTTTTCAGATGACTCTAGTTTGTTTCAAATTGATGTAAACTAGCCCAGACAATGACCTTAAACTCCTGCTCCTAACCTCCCAAGTTCTGGTATTAGAGTGTATACCAGTACACCTGACAGGAAGTGGTTTTCTGGAGAAGGGATTATAAGTTTTTTGAGTCACTATCTTGCTGGCCCTGGAACTTATTATGTAGTTCATAATCACTGCAGGTTCTAGATCCTCCTGCCTCAGCTCTGAGAGCTGGGATTATAGATGTATACTACCATGCTAGACTTCTACAGGAATTATTAACCTGAGGCTTGGTTTTATTAAGCTTCATTCTTATATTTCATCCCTGGTTTTCTTTGACAGATATGCCTACTAATAAAGTTGAACAGATACCATATGGAGAAAGAATAACTCTACGCCCAGATCCATTACCTGAAAGGTCAACTTTTGATGCAGGTAGGATTCCCAGAGAGAAAAGTAATTTTAAGCTTAACTTTAGGGCCTAATTATTACAAGATTTTCCTCCTTAGCAAGATTAGGCTTTCCTTTAACATCACTAAAAGGTTCTTAAATTTAAGACATTGATTTGTACTATTTCTGAAGTTAAAATTGTACTTCTTGCTTTTGTTCTGAAAACACTTGTAGTTCTTACTCTGTATTGTTTTTATAGAGCATGTAATCCAGCGTGATCGCTGTGATAGAGACAGAGATCGTGAACCTTATTTTGACCGTCAAAGTAATACAGCAGATCATCGAGATTTTAAAAGGGACCGAGAGACACATCGAGATAGAGACCGGGATCGTGTTCTTGACTATGAGCGGGATCGATTTGACAGAGAGCGTAGACCCCGAGATGACAGGTATGGTGTAAAAAATGCCTTTCTATGTATGTAAAATATCTTGTGTAAATTCAGCCAGGTTGTTGGTTTTTGGTTTGTTGTTTTTTTGTTGTTTGATTTTTTTAGATAGGGTCTCTCTATATAGCTCTGCCTTTCCTGGAACTTTGCTTTGAAGACCATGCTGGCTTCAGGCTCACAGAGAAGCACCTGCCCTCTGTCTGTCTGTCTGTTTCTGTCTGTCTGTCTCTCTCTCTCTCTGTTTTTTGGTTTTTCTAGACAGGGTTTCTCTGTGTAGCTTTGGAGCCTGTCCTGGAACTCACTCTGTAGCCCAGGCTGGCCTCGAACTCACAGAGATCCGCCTGCCTCTGCCTACCGAGTGCTGGGATTAAAGGCGTGTGCTACCAGGACCAGCATAATATTATTGATAAAATGCAACAAGTACTTAATTTATAGGCAAGCAATTTATTTTTATAACTCTTGAGATATTTAGGTAGATATAAGTGAAAAGGCAAGTTTAAAATTTAAATATTGAATATGGAATAAGTGCCATAGAGACAATGGGCAGATAATGATGTTGTGTTACAAAGCAGAGACCTTCCAAATATTTATATATTCAGCAAAAACTCTTGTAACACCCTGTAGGAATCAGTCATATCGAGACAAAAAAGACCATTCCTCATCCAGAAGAGGAGGATTTGATAGGCCATCCTATGACCGGAAGTCTGATAGACCACCCTATGAAGGCCCATCCATGTTTGGAGGTAGGATACCTTACTAACAACAACTATGTTGAAAATGTAAACAAATAGAAGGTGGTTTTCATTGTAGCTGTGGATTTAAACATTCATAATAAACTGTACTTGAGATTTCTTAAGAGATGGTAGCATTATTATAAAAAAAAGTAATGTAATTAATGAAATAAAATTTAATCTTAAATTTTATACTATTAAAGGAGTTTTGAAAAACAGAGTCATTTAGAATCCCACTACACACCATAGTGTAACTTTAATTTTACATATTTCCCTCATTTTCTCTTTTTAAAATTATTATTTCCTTTTTTATTTGTCTGGGTGCTTTTCCTGCTTGTATGTCTGTGTACTGTGTGCATGCCTGGTGCCCAGGGAGCCCCTGAAAGTGGAGTTACAGATTGTTGGAAGCCTCTATGTTGGTACTGGAATTGAACCTTGGTTCTCTGCAAGCGCAGCCAGTGCTCTTAAGTGCTGAACCATCTCTCCACCCCTCATTCTCTCTGCATCCTTATTTATGAAGTTATCAAGAGTAAAGCCAGGAGTTTTCTTGTGTGTTTTTGGGTTTTTTGTTTTTTTTGTTTTTTTTTTTTTTTGACTGTGCTAGGCATCAAATCCAAAGCCTCACACATGCTGGGCAAGTGCTACAATGCTAAGTTGAGTCCCCACTCCTACGTAAAGTTGTCTTGTATTTCTTCTATTTAATAACTGCATCATATAAATTTTCCCATATTCAAACCTCTTAGTGGCTCCATGCTGTTCCATGGAATTGATAAAGTATAAGGCACTTACTGTTAGACATTGAATTTGGTCTTATCTCCTCATTACTGTGAGTTGCACTTAAACTAGAAACTCCTACCTGTTCTCAGGAATAAGCTTTCCTAAGCAATGACTCTTAAACTATAAAGCAAAAGTCATAGAACTTGTACAGGATTGGTCATGCTTGGGTTATCTAGCAAAATCTTTACTTCTCTAGGTCCTGTTGCTGAGTGTTTTCCTATATTTAATATGAATAACAGTGGATTCAGAACAATCTCTTTTCCCCAGATATGCCGGTCTTTTCATTTTCTCAATTGCAGTAGATTTGTGTATTAATTAAATGTAAAGTGACCCTCACCTCATTAGACCTAATCTGAATTATAATTAGGATGGGAACAGAAAGTCACTACCTTCCACAACAATTACTGTGTAAATAATAACGGTATTCAACTGCTGGACCTCTAGGAGAGCGAAGAACTTACCCGGAGGAGCGAATGCCCCTTCCAGCTCCTTCCCTGGGCCACCAGCCACCTCCAGCTCCACGGGTTGAGAAGAAGCCGGAGTCCAAGAATGTGGATGACATTCTGAAACCACCAGGCCGGGAGAGCAGGCCTGAAAGAGTGAGTCCTGTGAACTATTATTTTTTGTAATTCTAAAAATCGTAAGAGGGTTGTTTATTTCTTTTATCAATTTATTTATTTTAGTTAGTTTAATTAATTGCATTTTGAAAAGAGAAAAAGTAGGTTTGCCTTTATGATATGTGGAACAAAAAGAGGGAGAATTAGGAGACTTGATTAGGTTTAATTTCCTGATAGTCTGTCTCTCTCTCTCTCTCTCTCTCTCTCTCTCTCTCTCTCTCTCTCTATATATATATATATATATATATATATATATATATACTTTTAAATTTGTCTAATATTGAGTAATCTTATAATAAAGATTTCAGGGGCTGGAGAGGTGGCTCAGAGGTTAAGAGCACTGACTGTTCTTCCAAAAGTCCTGAGTTCAATTCCCAGCACCCACATGGTGGCTCACAACCATCTGTAATGAGATCTGGTAACCTCTTCTGGCTTGCAGGAATATATGCAAGCAGAACACTCTAAACATAATAAATAAATAAATCTTTAAAAAAAAAAAAAAAGATTTCATCCATCCACATATGTATGTAGTGCACTACATGTGTGCCTGGTGCCCACAGAGGTCAGAAGAGGAAGTCAGATTCCTTGGGACTGGAATTACAGATGGTTGTGAGCTAGCTGCCTTGTGGGTGCTAAGATCGAATCCAGGTCCTGTGCAAGAGCACCAAGTGCTCCTAACTGCTGAGCCATCTCTCCAGCCCTCTCTGCCTACTCTCAATCTATAGCTATCCTGTCTGTCCTGTGGTTGTTGTTTGAATGATACAGTAGTCCACCATCTTGTCTGTGGTTGCACTTGAAGCAGATACACTTCTCTGAAGTCAACAGTGATGCAATAATTGTAATTAAAATATTAAAATTGGTGCCTAGTGTGGTGGCACATACCTTGAAACCTAGCACTTAGGAGGCAGAGGCAGGCGGATCTCTGAGTTTGAAGTTCGCCTACTCTGCCTAAGAAGACACTGACTTAAAGAAAAAAGAAAAACTCCAGAAATAATTCATAAATTTAAAATCATGTGTAGTTCTTAGTGGCATGATGAAATCTTGCAGTTGAGTCATCCCTTGCCATGTCCACACTTCCCACCTGTTGGTCACTTAGTAGCTGTCTTGATTATGAGATGAACTATCAAGGTATTGTAAGATTTGAATACTATTCATGGTTTCAGGCATCTGCTAAAGATCCTTAGAATATGTTTCCAGTGGTAAAATGGCACTTCTCTTTCTTTATCTTTTACCATCCCTCTGCTTTCAATGTGCTTATGGGCTCTTTAATTTTTATTTCTTAAATTGTTTATTTCTTTTTGTTTGTGTGTGCACCGTGCTGGTGTACACATATGGAGGTCAGAGGACAACTTTCGGGAGCTGGTTCTCTGCTTCCACCACGTTGATCCCAGGAAACAAACTCAAGCTGTCAGCCTTGGCAGGAAGTGCCTTTACCCCACTCTGTGTGTGTGTGTGTGTGTGTGTGTGTGTATGTGTATGTGTGTGTGTGTGTGTGTGTGTGTGTTCGAATAATCTATTTATAACTAATGTTATTATTTACATAGTTGGCTTTATTTTATTTTTGGCTTGCTCGTTTTAGGTATAGAAATACAAGTTATTTTTATGTGTTCATCTTATGTTTAGTAACATTGGTGAACTTTTCATTTCCAAAGATTTTTAGCAAATTCTTGGAATTTTCTGTATATAAGATTATGTCATGTGCAAAATAATTGTACTTTTTCTGGTTTAAGCTCGTCTACTTAGTGAGTAGATGTCTCAAGAGGGGGACGTTCTTTGCCTTGTTTTTTGTCTTGATTTTTGAATAGAGAAAATACCTTCAGTTTTTCACCATTGAGTATGATGTTAGCTCTGGATTTATTTATTTATTTATTTATTTATTATTTATTTATTTATTTATTTATTGAATGTGGGGAGGCACATGTGCACATGTACCACAACACACTAACAGAGATCAGAGACAACTTACAGGAGTTGGTTCTCTTTGACTGTGTAAGTCCCAGGGATCAAACATAGATACTAAGGCTTGGAGGCAAACGCCTTTACCCACAGAGCCACCTTGCTGGCCTCAGGTATGGATTTTTATAAGTGCTCTTCATCAGGTTGAGAAAGTGTCCTTTCTATTTCTATCTACTTGGTTGAATATTATTACTCACAAAGGTTCATTAGCTTTTTTTTTCTATTTTTTTTATTAAGAAATTTTCTACTCACCCTACATACCACCCATAGATCCCACCTTCTCCCATCCCCCAGCCCTCCCTCCCAAGCCACCCCACATCCTCCAAATCAAGATCTCCCATGGGGAGTAAGCAGAGCCGGGCACACAGAGCCGAGGCAGGTCCAAGCCCCTCCCCACCACACCAAGGCTGCACAAGATGCCACACTGCAGGCATCGGGCTCCCAAAAGCCTGCCCATGCACCAGGGATGGATCACCGATCCCCCCACCCAGGTGTCCCCCAAACAGTTCAAGCTAAACAGCTGTCTCCCAAATCCAGAGGGCCTAGTCTAGTCCCATGAGGGTTCTACAGTTATTAGTCCACAGTTTATGGGTCTCCACCAGTGTGGTGGGTCATCTCTGCATATCTTCCCATCATTATCTCAACGGCAAATTCGTCCTCTCTCCCATCATCGACTGGATTCCAGGAGCTCAGCCTGGCGCCCGGCCAGAGATCCCTGCATCTGCCTCCATCAGTCACTGGATAAAGACTCTATGATGACAGTTAGGGTATTCACTAGACTGGTCACCAGAGTAGACCAGTCCAGACACCCCCTCGATCACTGCCAGCAGTCCAAGGTGGGGTCATCCCTGTGGATTCCTGAGAGCTTCCCTGGCACCCTGCCTCTCCCCACTCCCGTGATGTCTTCATCTATCATGGTATCTCCTTCCCTGCTCTCCCACTCCAACCCTCCCATTTCCCTATGTTCTCACCCCCCATTCCTTGCCCTCCGCCAACCCCTCACCTCCAGCCCCCTCATGCAGATCCCATCCACTTCTACTTCGCTGAGCTATCCATGTGTCCCTCCCTGTCAGCTAGCCTCTCCGAAGCCATGGGCTTCAGTCTGGCCATCCCTGGCCTTACATCTAGTATCCACTTATGAGTGAGTACAAACGACTCTGAGATACCATCTTACACCTGTCAGAATGGCTAAGATCAAAAACACTGAAGACAGCTTATGTTGGACAGGATGTGGAGCAAGGGTAACACTCCTCCACTGTTGGTGAGAATGCAAACTTGTACAGCCACTCTGGAAATCAGTATGGCGGTTTCTCAGAAATTTGGGAATCAATCTTCCTCAAAGACCCAGCTACACTGTTCTTGGGCATATACCCAAGTAATGCTCAACTTACCACAAGGACACTTGCTCAACTATGTTCATATCAGCATTATTTGTAATAGCAAGAACCTGGAAACAACCTAGATGCCCCTCAACTGAAGAATGGATAAAGAAAATGTGGCACATATACACAGTGGAGTACTACTCAGCAGTAAAAAGCAATGATACCATGAAATTTGCAGGCAAATGGATGGAAGTAGAAATTATCATCCTGAGTGGGGTTGTTAGCTTTTGTTAAATGTTTTTTTCTTTTTTATATTAGTAGAGATGATTGCATGATTTTTATTTTTTAGTATATTGGCATATTTAATATAGTAATTGATTTTCATGGCAGTTGGTGCTACTCAAACAATTTTTTTCTGTGTTGCTGGATATGGTTTGAAGATCATTACATCTGCGTTCATAATAGATATCATTGTTTTCTTGTCATGTCTGCCTAGTTTTCGTACAGAAGTGATGTTGGCCTCATAAGTTTGGAATTAGTCCTTCTGTTCTTTGGAAGAATTGCATTCTTTAAATATTTAGTAGAATTCAGTGATGGAGTCTTTTAGGCCTAGGCTTTTCTTTGTTAATACTTTTTTATTATTACTATTTTATATGTATGGATATTTTGCCTGTGTGTTTGTGCTGTTTGCATGCCTAGTGCCTGTGAGGCTCAAAGAGAGCATCAGATCCCCTGCAACAGATGGGGTTACAGATGGTTGTGAGCTACCGTGTGGGTGCTAAGACTCAAACCCGGGTCCTCTGGAAGAGCAGCCTGCCCTTACAGCTGAGCCATTGCTCTCACCCTGTTGGTGTTTCTTTGTTCATCTGTTTACCAATTGACTGTTCAGAGTCACATCGTCTATTTTTTTCTTTTGTTTTTCTTTCATTGAGATAGGGTCTCAAAGTATAATAAGCTAGCCTCAAACTTGCTGTGTAGTCAAGAATGACCTTATAATCTTGAACTTCTGATCTTCCTGCCTCCCCACCTCTCAAAGGCTGGCATTCGAGGCATGTGTCACCCATGCCAGCTTTTATTGAGTTATTTTTTAGTTGGAGTCTCACTGTATATCCCTGATTGTAATAGAATTCACCATGTAGGCCAGGCTAACTTCACAGAGACTGTGCCTGCCTCAGCCTCCATCATACTGGATTAAGGATGTGTATTACCACACTTGATTTTTTTTTTCCCTTGTTTTACTCTCTCAACTGTCCCCTCCCCTTGTTTTTGTTTGTTTCTTCGGCAAGTTTGGTAGTCTGCATCATTCTAGGTATTTGTCTGTTTGATCTAAGTTATCTTCTTTTTAGCATGCAGCTAATATGTATCTTTCTTTATAATCTCTTTACATTTCTGTAATATTGGTAGTGACGTCTCCATTTTTTATTATCGTAATTTAAATCTTTTTTTCTTAGTCTAGGTAAAAGATTATCAATTTCATTGTTGTCCCCCCTCCCCAGAGGATCAGTTTTTGGTTTTATAGATTTGGAACGGGGGAGATGTGCTGGTTTTGTTACTTAGATAATGACATAATGACTGGGTTCTTTATGAGGAAAAGATGTTTATGTATCCCACAGTGTAGGAGATGCAAGAGTTCAGCATCAGAATTTGCTGGGCTATGGTGAGGGCTTTCTTGTTGCATCAAAACATGGAGGATGTATCATGGTAGGAACATGTGTGAGACAGGAAGCCAGAGAGATTCAAGGATCAGGCTTACAATTTATACCATTGCACTATCAAGGAAGGTGTCCAGGGTCCCTCAAGAATAACCCCAAGTGACCTAATTAACTTCCCACTAATCCCCACCTGATAAAAGCTCCATTATTTCCACCCTGCTAGACTGGAGACCAAGTTTCTAGCACCTGTACTGTTGAGGAGCACATGACCATATCCAAGCCCTAAAGTTTTTCTGAGTTTTCTCTATTTCCTTAATATCTAGTCTGATCTTTGTTACCTTCCTTCTGTTTTGTTCATTTTAGCTTGCTCTTTTTGCAGTGGTTTAGGCAGAAAAGTAGGTTTTTCAATGTTAGATCTTTTTTCTTAATGTTTTAAGAGATATTATTTTTTGTGATGAGTTTTGTCTGCATGTACGTATGCACACCACATGTGTGCCTGGTGCCCACAGAGGTCAGAAGAGGATGTTGGATCCCCTGGGACTGGAGTTACAGCCAGCCAGTTGTGAGCCACCATGTGGGTGCTGGGAACTGAAGCCAGTGCTCTTAACTGCTGAGCCATTTCTCAAATTGCAGAAACGTGTTTTAAAGAGAGGTGTTTTGTTTTTGAAGTGTCCGCTAACTCAGTATACTAGCAGGCCTAAAATCCCAGCTTAGCCATCTCTCCAGCCCCTAAATCTTCCTTGATATAGACATCTACACTTAAAATTTCCCTTCAAACATATGCTTAGTTTTACTCTATGAGCTGTGGTATGTGCCTTTATTTTCATTCCTGTCAGAATATTTTCTGATTTCTTTGGGCCATTGATTTTTCAATAGTTTGTTTCACGTACTTATTCATTTCCTTTGTTCTGTTTTGTTTTGCTTTGTCTGTGTTGAGACAAGGTCTCAGGTCTAACAGGCTAACCTTAGAGTCCCTGTGTATCCAAGGATGACCTTGTTCTTCTGACCTTTTTCCTCTACTACCTGAGTGCTGGGATTCCAGGCATTTGCCATAATACTGGGATGGCACTCAAGGACTTCTGTATGCTAGGGAAGCATACAGAAACTGAGCCAGCTGAGCTCAACCCTACACAAAACAAACTCCCCCTCGTCCTTGTGTTTCAGATTGTTGTGATAATGAGAGGATTGCCTGGCAGTGGAAAGACACATGTTGCAAAACTTATTCGGGTGAGTATGAGAAAGCAAAAAAAAAGAAAAAGGAAAAAAAGTGAGTTGCTTGTGTTAGTGGGCAGTATGTTATTCGTACAAGTATCTCCCATTTGATCAGTTATAGAGGCCCATAGATCTTTAGTAGATTTTTTCCTTAGAAGTTTTTTTATCCATTTAGACAAATAATTTTGCCTCTGCTTGATTTAAAACAACCAGAAATTTTTATTTTACTTTATTTAGCCACAAGTGGAAACTTTAGTGTGTTCATCAATTTGGTTCACTTTTTTTTTTTTTTTTTTTTTAATCTTCATGACTGTTGTATTTTTAGGATAAGGAAGTAGAATTTGGAGGACCTGCACCCAGGGTTTTAAGTCTAGATGATTATTTCATCACTGAAGTAGAAAAAGAAGAAAAAGATCCAGATTCTGGAAAGAAAGTGAAAAAGAAGGTATGATGTAATTCTCCTAGACCTATTGGTGGGATTTTAAGAAAAATAGGTTGAGGGAGAGATGGGGTTGTTAGTTTTGTTTGTTTATTTTGTTTTTTGAGACAGGGTTGGTTTATTGTTTTTGAGGCAGGATCTTAACTGTGTAGCCCTGGCTGGCCTGGAATTTGCCCAGTAGACCAGGTTAGACCAGGTTGGCCTCAAACTCACAAGGATCTGCCTGCATCACCTGCAGGCATTCAAGGTGTACACTGCCACACCTGGCTTGAGGTGTAGGTTTTTTTGAAGATGATCACTTCCTGTCTTCTGGACACCAGCTTTGGTACTTAGGTGTGAAGGATGTAAAGTCATCCTTATCTCGGTGTTAACCAGGCTGAGGCTGATTTCTTCCTTTTGCTAACTCCCATTTTTCTGTGGGATCTTAGGTGATGGAATATGAATATGAAGCTGAGATGGAGGAGACTTACCGCACCAGCATGTTCAAAACATTCAAAAAGACTCTGGATGATGGCTTTTTCCCTTTCATCATTCTGGATGCTATCAATGACAGAGTTAGACATTTTGACCAGTTTTGGAGTGCAGCAAAAACCAAGGGTTTTGAGGTATGGTCTTAAAGAACTTTTGAAGCACTTTGAGTTTGAGTTTTGAGTCTCTCGACCTACTCATCACTTATTTCTGTTTAGGTGTATTTGGCTGAAATGAGTGTTGATAACCAGACTTGTGGCAAGAGAAATATTCATGGAAGAAAGCTTAAAGAAATAAATAAGGTAATTTTTCAGAAATTTAGGGTGCCGGAGTACCCCAAACATCATTCTTTCAGTATCAGCAGTGTTGTCTTAAGCTCACTACCTCATTTTTTTTTTTTTCCTGAATGTCTTTTCTATCTGCTTCAATAAATGCTTTCTTTTCTGCATTTTAAAAATTTTTTTATTTGTTGATTTTTGGTTTTTAGAGACAGGGTTTCTCTGTGTAGCTTTTGGAACCCATCCTGGAACTTGCTCTGGAGACCAGGCTGGCCTCGAACTTGCAGAGATCTACCTGCCTCTGCCTCCCGAGTGCTGGAATTTAAGGCCTGGCTTCTTTTCTGTGTTTTAACTGGAAGGGGTTGCCTAGCTCTTCTCAGAACTAGCCTGTTCAGGTTGTAGCATTAATCGCATTTATCTTGACAGCTGATTTGGTCTTTATTGGAGTAGTTGTCTGAGATAACTGTCCAAATATTTCAATAGATGGCTGATCACTGGGAAACTGCACCTCGTCACATGATGCGTCTAGACATTCGTTCCTTGCTACAAGACGCTGCAATAGAAGAAGTAAGTGTGCATCTTTGCCTCAAATGCAGTTAAGATTAAGCAGCACGTTTTTCACCTTCTTCACTTTGAAAGTTTTAAACTTCCAGAAAAGTTACATGAGCAATGTACGAGCACGTATATACCTTTGAATGATCTCAACTAATCCGATTGTTAATAAATACTTAGTAACATTATTATATAATAATTATATAATTATTATATTACTGTAGAATCATATGAGAGTTAAGTTGAAAAACCTTAGTCCATCACCCCTAAGTATATTGATGGCTATCTTCTAAGAACAAGGACATTCTCTAATATATTTAGTTAATTATAAAATTTAAGAAAGTTAACATTAGCCAGGCTGATAGTGCACACCTTTAATCTCAGTACTTGGGAGGCAAAGGCAGGCAGATCTCTGTGAGTTCAAGGTCAGCTTGGTCTACAAAGTGAGTTCCAGTACAGTCAGAGCTACATAGAGAAACCCTGTCTCAAAAAACCAAGAAGGGAAAAAAAAAGTTTACATTGATAGGATCCTGTATTAAGTAAAATAAATTTCCTAAAAATTTTTTTTTTAATTTACTTAATTCTGCTTTGCTCCTAGGCCATACCCCACAGCCAGTTCCTTAATTTAGCCTCTGAATTTCCTTGAGGTAGCTTAAAAATAGTCTATATTTAGATTTCATCACCTGTCCTGTCCTTTATAGCATCTTTTTGGATGGGATGAAACAAGGCCATTGTATGGCCCTGTCTGGCGTGGAACTCCTTTTGTAGATCAGGCTGGCCTTGAACTCAAGAGAAGGCTTGCACCTCCATGCCCAGCTTTTATAAACTTTTATTTTTTTTTCTTTTTTTCTTTTTCTGGAGCTGAAGACCGAACCCAGGGCTCTACCACTAAGCTAAATCCCCAACCCCTTTATAACCTTTTATAATTGGAAAAATGGCTCATTTAGTAAAGTGCTTGCCATGAAAGCATGTGACCTGAATTTTGATTCCTAACACTCATATAAACACTGGACACATTGGCCCTTGCCTGTAATCCCAGTACTTTGGAGGGGGAGTATAAGAGAAATACCTAGGGGCTGGGTGATGGTAGTACACACCTTTAATCCCAGCACTCGAGAGGCAGAAGCAAGCGGATCTCTGTGAGTTCGAGGCCAGCCTGATCTACAGAGCTAGTTTCAGGACAGCTAGGGCTGTTACATACAGAAACCCTGTCTCAAAAAACCAAGGGGGGGGGGGGCATCCCTGGGCTCAATGGCTAACCAGTCTAAATTAGTGAGCTCTAGGTTCAGTGAGAAACCCTATCTCAAAAAATAAGGTGTCATACACCTTTAATTCTCTGCCACTGTGGAGGCAGAGGCCAGCCTGGTCTGTAGATTGTGTTCCATGGCAGCCAGGGTTACACAGAGAAACCCTATCTGGAAAAAACAAACCAAGAAAGGGGAAAAAAAAAAAGTAGAGATCAGAGGAAGAAGCCTGCCGTAAACTCTGACCTGCACACATGAACACACACACACACACACACAAGTCTCACACACATTGAAGCTTACACGCACGTATACCTGCTGTTTGTATTTATTTGTTTGTTTGTTTGTTTATTTATTTATTTATTTATTTATTTATTTATTTATTTATTTATTTTAATATTGTAGGGCCTGGAGAGATGGCTCAGTGGCTCAGAGCACTGGCTGCTCTTCTAGAGGGCACAGGTTCAATTCCCGGTACCCATGTGGTGGCTTACAGCCATCTACAACTCTAGTCCTAGGGGATCCTACGCCCTCTTCTGGTCTTCTCAGTGTACACAGGTGGTACACAGACATATATGTGGGTAAATCACCCATACACATAAAGAAAAGTTAAAAGAAGATCCCAGATTCAGACTTACATTATGAAAAGTAATTTCTTAGCCTACCATAAAAAACAACAACAACAACAACAGAATTTTTGTGCATATAGACCAGTTGTTCCGTTGAGTGCCCATCAGTTTGGATTGTCTATTCCTATTAGTTTAGGGTTAAATTAAGTAGCAGGGGAGATGGCTGAGTGGGTAAAGGCATGGTAGGGGAACTAACTCCTGCAAACTCTCTGACATTCTGCTGTGTCCCAGGGCAGTGGGCACATGCGTATGTTCACACACAAGTGAATGACTAAATGAACGAACAAATCAGTGTGTAAACATGAACAAAACTTTGGCAGGAATGCCACATGACTTATGTGTTCTCAGTGTATCACATTTGGTTCATATCCTTTGAGATGCCAGTTTACCTCATTGTGATTTAGGCATTGGTCTAAACCTTGGCACCAGGGTCATATCTAGTGAGTTTTTCTCCTTTTTTCCATTTGTAATAAGTAATCTATAAGTGTCTTTTAATTTCTTTTTCTCCAATACATTTTCACTCATTGCTAACTCTTAATGGTAGTGATTAGTTGGGTGGAAGCAAGTCTTCATCATGAAAGAAGAGAATTTCTGTCTCAGTCACTTATACACTTCTGTTTTGTTTGACCTTGTTCTTTGAATGGTGCTGTTTTTATCTGTGGCTTGGGAGCAGACACTGTCCTGTTGGCCAAATTTATAGCCACATGTGATAGAGTTGACCATGCCACCTCCTAAAAACATACTCTTTTTTTTTCTTTTTTTTCTTGGCTGTCGTGAGTCCATATTCTGGCTTTCAGTTATCTCTGTGTCATCTCAGCACAGTCACTTTTCCCACTCACCCTTTCCAGACCCTCAGAAATCACTTAGGGCGCTATCCTTAACTCAGTTTTTTGTTTGTTTTGTTTTGTTTTTCAAGACAGGGTTTCTCTGTGTAGCCCTGGCTGTGCTGAAACTCACTCTGTAGGCCAGGCTGGCCTCAAACTCAGAGATCCAACTGCCTCTACCTCCCAAGTGCTGGAATTAAAGGCATGCACCACCACTGCCCAGCCTTAGCTCAGTTTTTGCTTTGCACATATAAACAACCTATTTCTGAGATTGCCAGTTTATGCCCATACTAAATTCTTAGATTGCCTGTTATGTACCTTATAAAGACTTGCATGTGCTATATCACTACCTTAAAAGTAACCATTTTGATGAGGCCTGATGGCACACACTTTTAATCCCAGCACTTAGTTTGAGGCCAGCCTGGTCTACAGAGCCAGATCCTGTCCAAAAAAAGAAAAAAAAGAGTTAATAGTTTTGAATGGAGTGCTTTAAATTCTTTCTGTGATTATTTTCTGAAGTCTCCCCAAAACATGCCATGTTGGTGTAGCCAGAATTCCTGGCTATGCTCCTCTTCTAGTATCCCCTGTCCTTTTAGGAGGAACCACCCTGTTGGAAACAGTAATCTGTTGTTCTTCCTTGTGCCAGCTTTGATGGTTTCCCACCGGCACCTTAGTCTGTTCTTCCATCCTTTACCTTCTAAGTCTCACATCTCCGTGCTCTCTCCTTTGTTATTGTCCTCCCCCACCATTTCTCTTCTTTGGAAATTTGATTAGAGAAATACATGTTAAAAGTTTTTAAAAGTCCCTGGGCGGTGGTGGCGCACACCTTTAATCCCAGCACTCGGGAGGCAGAGCCAGGTGGATCTCTGTGAATTCGAGGCTAGCCTGGTCTACAGAGTGAGTTCCAGGACAGGCTCCAAAACTACACGGAGAAACCCTATCTCGAAACCTCCCCCCGCCCCCCCCCAAAAAAAAGTTTTTAAAAGTCGCCAGGCATCAGTGGCACTCACTCACCTTTAATCCCAGCACTTAGGAGGCAGAGGCAGGCGGATCTCAGTGAGTTCAAAGCCAGCCTGTCTACAAAGTAAGTTCCAGGACAGCCAGGACTGTTACACAGAGAAACCCTGTCTCAAAAAAACAAAAAGAAAGTTTTTAAAAGTCTATAATCTCTTTGAGTATTAAAAACGTGTGACCCATCTCCTTGGAGTAAAAGATTTTGCCTAACTTTACAGGAATAAAGATGAGAATTCCATGAATATCTTTCTGTTTTCTTTTAGTCCCACTTCCAAGTTCAGGGTGTTAGAGTTCACGTGGTATGTGACAGAGGAAAGCCTGTGCTGCCGTGGGCTTACTGCAGATCTTAGTGAGTCAACATTTTCTTAAATGCTAATGCATCCATTTTAGAAAATGATTATTGGCGTGTTGTAGGTAGAGATGGAAGATTTTGATGCAAATATTGAAGAACAGAAGGATGAAAAGAAAGATGCAGAAGAAGAGGAAAGCGAACTGGTAGGAGACAGACCAACCACTTTGAGCAAAGTGTCTCTTTGTTATTCTTAAGGAGTGTTTATATTCAGATCTGTAGTTAGATTACTAGTGTTGATACACTTTTTACAGTAAAAGTTTCCATAACCATCTTTATGGAGACTTTGGATTCTTTTTATTTTTCCCTAGTCCAAAAAAGCTCTGTGTTGTTAAAAGAAAAATTTAACAGAGTACTAAGAAACTCATCTTTGTACTCATCTAGCCGTGGGTGGTTGTAAGAGAGGATGCTTTTCAAGAAAGTAAATGACACATAAAAGGGCATTTTTTCCCATTCCAGCAGGTATGTGGAATAGCCTACCCAGTATATGTATACTTGTCTCTTCTTTGCTATAAGATCTCAAAATTGAGTTCTGTCCCCTGAGGCAGAAGAACTTATTGAATGAAGAGGCGAAGTGCTGCCACTGGCTGCTGGATTTGTTCTTGTTTTGTCTTGTTAAATGATGGCAAAAATGACTGTGTAGGCAATGGAATACCAAGGCTGATGAGAAAATAATGTGAGTTTAAAGTTGTGTGTACCTCCTGTAAATGCTTTTGATTACACCTCTGGAGATGTTTGCCTTACCCTGTCACTCAAGAAATGAAACCTATAAAATTACTGACATTTTAGAGTTGGCTAATGAGGTACAGAGATTAACAATGCCTTTGGATAGTATTGCTTTTTAAATCCATGATATTACTTGCTTTATTTGACATTTCAGCTCTTGCTAAGTTGCTTCTCATACTTCTCTTAATGAAAATGTACAGAGATCCCTGATTCCTGTCCCCTAAAACATAGTCTACAAGGAGTGGTCTCTTCAAACCATGTGTGACGTAGATGACTCTTGATAGAATCTGTGTTATATAGCATTGGTGTCGACCTCTACATTCCTAGATTTTTTTAAATGTGTATTAAAAATAAGCTTTAAAGTTAATGGTAATTGAGTCTCAGTATCTTTTTTAATAGTCTTATTTTTCTTAATCAGGTTGCATTTTGACATACATACTCTAAAATGTGAGCAGAAAATTTACTTGAAGATCCACACTGTTCTGGATAACAGTGAATAATTTCACTAGCTACTTGTAGCCTGTACTAGAAAGTGATTGAGAAATTATTAGCTTTTGGAAGCTCCATCTTATGGCAGTAAAACTCCAGGATATGCTTCATCTCGCTTGCTTAAATGTAGTCAACTTGGAGCTTTTAATTAAACATGTAGTTAGTTTTTAAAGGGAAACACACTGTAACACTAGTTTTCCATCAGAGAACTGGCAAGGAAGCCTTAAAATTATAGTCTGCTGGACTCTCTTTTGTTTCCATGTGGCCTGCCACTTTAAGAAGCTAAAGGATGACAGGTTTAAGGATGACCAGGATGGTTCCAGCAGCAGGGAATGAGTGTATTTCTTTACTTTAATCTAAAGATTCTTTAACCCATTCACATTGCAGAATCCAGCTCTTTTACTCTTGGAATCTATCCCAAGGGTAAAAGATTACTGAAGAATATTAACCAAGGTGATATGAGTGAGTTTCGTGTCATTCAGACCACTTTAATGAAATTCTCAGTAAGCTTTGCATTTTCAGTTCTGTACTGGATGAAATCCAAGCTTTTCTTAGGTAAAAAAAATCATTAGGGATTACTGGTGAGATAGAGTCCTGCCTTTAGTGCTTCTGCAAACCTAGTCCATATGATTCAGAATCTAAAAGTATACTATTCCAGTGATGCTTAAGGCTTTAGGTGGGTTGTGAGGTAACACTTGTGCTAATTTCCTCAGTATTTAACACTTAACACCATCACATCAGCACAGCTTTTTCTTGATTTGATCTAAGTGTTTTTGGAAAAGATGATGTAATTTATAATTTGAAATACTACCTAGTAATTCCTAGTTCTGCATAAAGACTAGCAATGTATAAATGCAAAGGTTTCCTGGAGTAAGATGCTCAAGTGAACTCTCCTGTAGAGATTGTTACGATGTCTCCACTGTGTTTCCAAGGCAGCTGTGTGGCAGTCTGCTCTATGACCTTGAACATTCTCAACAGCAGAGATGACTCTTAAAGACAAATACCTTTGGTGAATTTGTCTTGTTCACTAGGTCCTAATATTAACATTTCTGTATAATAGGATCTAATCGAAACCACAGTCCAAATAAAGAAAAAGGGGATTCGTGATAAATGACATGGAATAAACGGAGGGGATTACTATGTAGTTGTAGGCACCCTGGGACATTGGGAAATGTTTGGCGAGTTTGTTTAAAATAAATTACTCAGTTACCTTATGTAAGCTATAAATTGCCTGTGGTAATATCTGGTTTATCACATTACAGTAAAACATAATATTAGAAGCTATCAGAAATAATTTCATTTTCATCTGGTGAAAGAGAACTGCTCTGGTTGATTCAATAAAATTAGCCTTTGTAAGATCTAACTGGTACATGGATTGAGTCATTTTCAAAATGAATGTGAACTTCATAATGGGGTAGTTGGGTTCAAATACCAGTTTTCCTTTCCCAAGTACTTAAAATGACACTGGAATATCAAGTGACTGTCTTGAAGAACACTCTTGGACATCATGGCTTCAATTACTTGAGAATAGCAGTTGTACTTAAAAAGTAACCTAGCTAGCTTATAAATTTTCTGAATGATACTGATCCTGGCTGAGTAACTAGCTGTACATTCTTGCCATAATTGCTGTACATCTGGAATAGAGGCTACAGTTGAGTCCTCAACTGTACCTGCCTCAAAGTGCCTTCATGATCCCGTCCTGGTGACTGCTCTGAAATGTGCAGTGAAGTTTGGTGAATTTGGTCACTTAACTTTCTTCAAGGATAATCAAGTTGTGTTTTCCATAAGGATATGTTTATGACTAGTGAGTGGAAACTGAATCCATTCCCAGTTTTAATGCTTTTCCAGTTCAAACGTGTTATGCATGTATGTGTCTCTTTCTAACCCTTCGAGCTTCTCTCTGTGTACGATTTAGGGTTACATTCCGAAAAGCAAATGGGAGATGGACACTTCTGAGGCAAAGCTAGGTGGGTATTTCCTTTTTCCTGTTTTTATATGTGCTACCTGATGGTCATGGTCATAGAGCTCTGCACTGCACGGAGTCAAGGGCCAGAAACTTGTGCTCACATCCTTCAGTCATTTCACTAGCTTTGCCTTGACGACTGTGACAGAGTAAATACAAAAAAAAAAAAAAAAAAAAAAAAATGCTTTGATATCATTGGGAGGTTTTAGAATAATTAGAAATATTTGATAGGCATAATAACATACTGTCACTTCTGACAATTTTTTTTTAGTATTAATCAGAAATGTGCTCCTAACATTTCTTTTTGAGAAGAATATTTGCCTATAACCCAAAGTTGAGCTTTGTGAGTATTTTGGTAATAATTCTAATAAATATTAGAGTTTTAAAAAGTAATTAAAAAGAAGATATCTTGTGTAATAAATTTGAATTTCTGTGTTGAGGGAAGTAAATACATAATTGAAATATTTAAGGAGACTCCATTTAAATTTTCCTTCAGCCTGTTTTTAATACCAAGTTACAAGGTAAACCGGTTTAAATGATTGTTTAAATCAAACCTTAGAGTTGCCTGATTTAGTCAAGTAAAAAAATTGTATGTATTAAGTGGATTCCTTCGGTATTTTAGTGTGATACTGTAAAAAAACTTAAAGAGACCAATTTAACATGTCAATTAAGGTGCGTCAATACAAATGTAAGGAACCATGCAGGGACTTACTGATTAGGAAAGGTGACTCTCAGTTTTTCTCCGTGATGTACTGTTACTCCAGAACCGAGCAACCATCTCAGCATCCTAAGTCCCTAGATGTAGTTGGGCCACTCAGCACTTTTGCTGCTTAGGTCATGTGACCTTTGCATCAAAGGTGAGGAAATTGTACACAGACTTGCATGGCTCACTTGGGTTAGAGATAGCAGTTGGTCTTTACTAGGTTGTATCTTAAAAAATAAGCTCACAGACTGTAGTAGTATTGTTTTATTGCAATAGGTGCTTGCTATAAAATCTAAAGATAATTTTAGCTGTGTCAAGTGAAAATTGTAGTTTATTGGCATAATCTTCTACAAATCTTTCCTCTGAGACATTTTACAGTAATCAGCTCTCTCCTTACACATACCATAAGCACTTTTTTGCTTAAATGCAGTTAAATAGTTAAGAAAATAGTAACCACAGCTTACTTTTTTAAAGGGTGATGTCTTAATTTTGCTTCTTTTGAATTAGGTTAACCCTGTTTAAGCGCTGTCCTTTCAAGTACCCTGTAAGACTAGAAGAGCATTTGTTTCTGCTGGTGCTTTAGTGATGGGCTTCGGTGGCAAAGAGTGATCATAAAAATAAAGGGATTATAAGAATGACACATAGTTTAGCAAACGTTCTTCTGAGGTGTTATATAATACATGATCGGGGCTTGTCCTTTTTTAAAAAAAAAAGGGGGGGTGGCTGGAGAGATGGCTCAGAGGTTAAGAGCACTGACTGCTCTTCCAGAGGTCCTGAGTTCAATTCCCAGCAACCACGTGGTGGCTCACAACCATCTGTAATGAGATCTGGTGCCCTCTTCTGGCATGCAGTCACATATGCTGTATACAAAATAAATAAATAAATCTTAAAAAAAAAAAAAAAAAAAAAGAACCATCCCATTTTCTATTTTCCTTTCTAGTTTTAGAGGAGAAAAGAAAATGGAACATAGCCATGATGACTATTCAGAAAAATGTTATTAATGTTTGTATTGATTTCTGGGAAATATGACTTGCCTATTATTTATTTCTCAGAAATGTGTCTTATACAGTGTGTCAGTTTTAAAGACATTACACAGTGAATTACAGAAATGAATTTCTCATACATCTTCTAAGTAATGGCACGAATAGTCTGGTAATGAATCTAGACAGGGAAATTTTTACTTGATACAAAAGGAGTGACAATGATGTTTTGTCTAAGGACCTGGCATTTGGCACCACTGGATTGTCTTGAAAGTTAATGCAGCCTCGGAAGAAGGACAATTGAGTGTAAACTTTATCAAAGTATTTACTCCTTTGAGATTGGCCCATTGGGCCAATTGAAAATTCTCTTCTAACTCATGAGGAGCATCTGAAAATTAGCCTGTTTATGTTGCCTTTCATATCTCATCAAATTTGATGTTTGGTTTCCAGACGCAGTTTACTTTCCCGAGTACTCTACCAACATTCTTAAATTTCTCTTAGAAACATGATTGTGCTGAGGTGGAAGCATAATAAGCTTTACCTGTATTGCACATTGAGCTGAAAAATCTGAGAACTGGAGCTGAGGGGGTTTGGTTCATAGATGAGTCTTCCAGTAAGAAAATACTTCTGTACTCTTCCAAACAACTGACCAGAATTCATTGCAGAATCTTGATTTGTGTTTAATGTACAGGTCAGCTTGTGTCTGTTAAATCGGAAGCAGCATCAATTTAAAACAGTCACTGGCCTGAGCTGTATCTGGCATGGTATTACATGTGATTGACAGCTGCCTGACCAGCTCTTTCCTAACTGGGAGATAGACGTGGTAATACAAGAGCTGGGTTTTACACACGTCTGCTGGGGTTTAGTACTGAAGCTACTTCAA
Source organism: Peromyscus eremicus (assembly GCF_949786415.1). Lineage (NCBI taxonomy): Eukaryota > Metazoa > Chordata > Mammalia > Rodentia > Cricetidae > Peromyscus > Peromyscus eremicus. The sequence goes on from NC_081430.1 coordinate 83,113,311, forward strand.
GTCCAGTGATGTGATTTTAGTTTCTCACACTTGTACGACTTAGAATATTCGAGACTGTTGTCATCTAATGGTTTCTCCTTATAAAGCACTCTGATTTTGTCATCTTCATGTCACTTGTCTGTACTTAGGAGTTGTATTTTAGCCTTCTACTCATCAGACAGACTGAATCATCTTTTCACAGTTAAGATGTAATTGTTACTTGTATAGGCACAGAACTCTTATATATTCACCTTGGACAAATTTTCAGATACCATTTACATTTAGGAGATATATAGCTGTATCTCTGGAATTTTTCTGTTGTGCTATAGTAACATGCAGTGTTTCAAAGATATGGTAAATTCTGTAACCAACCAAGTTGGATCAAAACTTCATCCTCTTAAAACTTCATCTTTTGCAACCCAGGCCTCTAATGTGTGAGTGCACTGATTGGGCCGCCTGCCTTTCTTCTGTAACCAACACTCGGATTCCTCTTCCCTTATTGTGTGCCACCCGAGTGTTTGGGTTCTAGTATTCGTGTGGATGAGTGTTCAGCCTTTCTTCAGCACTCAAAAGAAACTTTAAACATGCTTGCACAATAAAATTTCAAATCAAATACTTCAAATAAGGGTACTCTGACTACAAATGCAGGCTTCGGGGCTTCGGGTTACAAATACAGAACACATGATCTATACATCCTGGCATTGCCTAGTAGACAAAGAAATAGTCTAGCAATTTCCACCTGCCTTTCTGCAGCACTGCCTGGCTGTGCTCTCTTGTTAGGATTGAAATGTGAAACTTTCCCTTCAAAGTATGTTCATGAAAATCAATGGTTCTAAGTTTGGAAATCCTTGAAATTTATTTGAGTATACTGGAGCTTCCTACTCTCTGGTAAGGCACTGCATGTCTAAGGTCTTGAACTAAAGTCCATCTTACTACTTACGGGACGTCATGGGTTATCTGGTACCATGTATTGTGTCCCTATGTAGCCAAGGGTTCTGTATAGTATGGCCATCAGTAGAGCCATTTGGACAGCATTTTATCAACAGAAGAGGTGGAAGATTGGTTCTGGGGAGCCTAACTCAGGGAAATTTTGTTGAAACAATTGTCTTAGTTTTGTAAACTGTTGTCATTTACATTACTGAGTTTTCAATGATGATTGCTTTTGTGAGGGAAGAGTATGAGAACTAAACCCTTTGCCAATTATGCAAAGTCTTTCTGGCTTCGTAAAGATTGTGTCCAGTTAGTTGTGTGGAGTTTATATATGAGAAAGCGTAACTTCTCCCCCTCGCCACTGCTTCCACTGCACGTGCCATGTCAAACTCTCTCCAACTGGTGCCTTAAAGATCTCTAGTGTCCACATTCTGCATCCTTTATGGGGTGAATGTTTGTTACATGTTTCCGAAGCAGTTAAACTTTCCTTTATTAGCCCACCTTAACAATAGTGTGTTTAGATAACTTCAGAGGATGCAGGCGCTTCACTGGAGCTCAAATGTATATAACTTATAATATTCCACATTTGTGTTCAGAATCAGTATTAACAATAAAAAAGACACCACATTTTCATTGTGTGTTATTTAATACACCTAACCTCATCTCTCATAATTTCTGGACGTGCTGTTTATTTGGTAATTGTGAGCTATTGGGACACCAGCTCCTTTCAGATTTAAGATTAAGAAAGAAATACCAGATCTGGTCACTTGGGCTGACATACCAGTCTTTAGCATGGTGAGTCAACAGTACTTTACAGTATAATCAAAGTACAAAGGTGGTCAGCAGTACTTTACAGTGTACTCAAAGTACAAAGTGGTTAACAGTACTTTACAGTATACTCAAAGTACAAAGGTGGTCAACAGTACTTTACAGTGTACTCAAAGTACAAAGTGGTTAAGAGTACTTTACAGTACACTCAAAGTACAAGGGTGGTCAACAGTACTTTACAGTGTACTCAAAGTACAAGGGTGGTCAACAGTACTTTACAGTGTACTCAAAGTACAAGGGTGGTCAACAGTACTTAACAGTATATGCAAAGAAAGAGGAGGTCTCATATAGTTGTCTTACTCATAAATATTAACTCATGAGTGCTCTTAGCCAAAAATCATAATCAAAACACATCCTTAAACATGATCTTTTGCTATCTGATTTTCATATGATACAGTATCACACATCATTGTAGATCAACTGAGTTGTATTAACACTGTGTTAAAAAAGCAATAATTGTTTTTAAAGAGACCTGTTTTTTGTTTGTTTTGTTTTTCTTTTTAGAACATGAGAGCTGAAGTGTGATTTTTTTTTTCTGAGGGTGGGAGGACAGGAGGGTCTTTTCTTGCCTCACCCATATTTATTGCTAAAAGCATAGAAGTATAAATATTATCCAAGACAAACACCAAACAGACCGTGAGAATCACATAAAATTTGATATTCTCTTAGCCAAGAAGATAGTTTGGATCTGAAAATGATGCTGCATTGAAAAATGTGGATGTGCCCATTGGAGACAATCCAGCCCTCCTTTTCCTTTGTGTGTTGTTTACAGAGTCACACACTCCTAATGCTCTGGCTCTGTGTTTGTCCCTCAGACAAGTTGGACGGCTTGAGGACCGGCACTAAACGGAAACGTGACTGGGAGGCGATAGCCAGCAGAATGGAGGATTACCTTCAGCTCCCTGATGACTATGAAACTCGTGCTTCCGAGCCCGGCAAGAAGAGGGTAAGAGACTGTTGAAACAGGAAGGCTCATCCAAGTAGCATTTGGATTTTAGGAAGGTGGGGACGGAGAAATGGCTGTCCTTTATATAAAGTGCTTGTCATGCAAGTATGCGGACCCAAGATCAGTCTGTAGCTCCCAGTAAAAACAAAACGCGCTCCAATTACAGGTGCTGCCTGTTCGGCATAGATGAGTCAGTTTTTGAAAGTTTATTTATTTTTATTTTATTGGTATGGTTAACCTACATGTATATTATATATATCATATGCATGCCTGGTGCCTGCAGAGACCAGAAGGAATATCGGCTCTCCTGGAAGTGGAGTTACAGATATATATAAGCTACCCTATATTTGCAAGATCAAATCTGGTTTCTCTGTGAGAGCAGCAAGTGCTCTTAACTCCTGAGTTAGCTCTCTAAGCCCTCTTTGTATTTCTTTTAAATTAATTTTCTTAGTGTTTAAATATGAAGACAGTATTGTAGTATGAGATAAAAATATTAGTAGATTGTTGTTGTGGTGTCTGTTATTTCAAAGAATCCATATTTCAAAGCTTATTGATACACTGCAGACAAGTGAGGTATGATGGTGCACCTTTAATCCCATCACTGCAAAGGCAGAGGCAGGTGAATTTCTGTGAGCTTGAGGCAGCCTGGTCTACAGAGTGAGTTCCAGGTTAGCTCTATCTTGGGAAACCAAAAAAGTTCAAATACTGCAGATATACAGTAAACCCACTCTTGTCTGTGTGGTTTGAGGGGGTGGGAAAGGGAAATCCCATTAATGGCTTTCACCTATGCCCAGCCACATGCGAGGACTTAAGACTGAGGCCAACCAAAGTAGAATTGGCTCAAGTTAGGCATGGTGGTGGATCTCTGCAATCTTGGCACCTTGGGAACGGATAAAGGCAGGAAGATTGTCCATGATTTGAGACCAGCCCGGGCTGCAGAGTGGGACCCAGTCTCTCCAAACACAGAGAACAGCAGGAGTGGTTGTCCTTGGGACGTGACCTGGGAGTACAGTCCTTGGGACAGTGAGTGATTGGAAATGAGAATGCTTTTCCTCTCTTTTATTCAAATCGCTGTGACTGTCTTCAAAAGGTGACTCTGAGAATGGGTCACATTAGAAATGTACCTAAGTGACTAGGCTCTAACGTGTGATTTGTGCTGGGAGTGTGACTCAGTGTTTAAGCGTTTGCCCTATATGTCAGGTTCTGGGTTTATCCCTAGTATCATAAATAAATGAATAAAATGTCAAAAACTACTATTTATAATTGCTGTTCTTAGCAGAAATGTATTTCCTCACACATAAAATAGAAGGAGCAGTCTCAAGAGGCAGTATTTAGTACAACTTTAAAGAGCTAGAAAGTGATTGATCTTCAAGTAATTGTACTTTCTTAGAAGAATGTGAATGGCAGTGAATGAAACACATGTCCCTCAAACCTCTGAGTGTTAGTCAAGATTTTCTGTGTGATTTTCTGTTTTCAGTACATCCTGAGTGCAGTTTCCTCTTCCTCCACGCCTCCATCTCTCACATCCCCATCCCACCTACCCTCTCACCTAGTACAATTTTTTTTAACAGTTAAATGCCCCCTCCCCCCAAAAAAGACATGGTGGTATAAATCTTAAAAGTACCTTTAGGAAAATTAGAAGGAAGTCAGACATTTAAGAAACCATTTCTGGCTGAAGTTGTTTATTTTTTGTATTTTCTTTCTTTCTTTCTTTTTTTTTTTTTTTTTTTTTCTTTTTTTTTTTTCCTCGAGACAAGGTTTCTCTGTGTAGCTTTGCGCCTTTCCTGGATCTCGCTTTGTAGACCAGGCTGGCCTCGAACTCACAAAGATCCGCCTGGCTCTGCCTCCCAAGTGCTGGGATTAAAGATGTGCGCCGCCACCACCCGGCTATTTTTTGTATTTTCATATTCATTTATTAATTCTGAAACTTGTAAGGTCTGTGAATGTCTAATAATGAATAGCCAACATTAAGTGGATAAGTTTCATTAGAGATGTGTGTGAAATACAGTAGTATTAACTTTTCTCTTTAAAAATTGTGGTCATAGCCAGGCAGTGGTGGCTCACGCCTTGGGAGGCAGAAGCAGGTGGATCTACGGAGTGAGTTCTAGGACAACCAGGGCAGTTACACGGAGAAACCCTGACTCACAAAAACTGAAGTGGGGAAACAAAACAATCACAGTCATTGACCATCAAGACAGCCATCCAGTGATGCAAGCCTGATGACCTGGGTTTGATCCCCAGAACCCAGCGTGGAAGTAGAATGACAAAACGCACACGTTGTCCTCTGACCCTCACTTACATGCTGGGACTTGTGCGTGCCTCTGCATGCGTTTATGCTTTCACACGAGCACTAATAATAATGATAAGTTTTCTGCCTTTTTTGTTTGTTCGGTTTGGTTTGGTTTGGGTTTGGGTTTTTCAAGACAAGGTTTCTCTGTGTAGCCCTGACTGTTCTGGAACTCACTCTAGACCAAGATGTCCTCAAACCCAGAAATCCACCACCCCCAGCCATAAAAAGATTTTTTAAAAAAATCAGTCATTGATGCTAAATCAGTGTTTCATTTTTTAATTTGATTATGTCTGTGTGTCACGTATATGTATACATGCCACTCTGTGTGTACGTGTGTGTGCGCGCGTCTAGATCAGAAAACAAGTTTGTGGACTTGGTTCTGCTCTTTCACCTTTACATAGGCTCCAGAAGCCACATGCAGATGGTTAGGCTTCAAGGCAGACACTTTTACCCACTGTCTAGTTAGTATTTCTAATGCTGTGATAAAATACCACAGACAAAGCAATTTGGGGAGGAAAGGGAGGAAGTTTCCTCTTCCAGCTCTCAGGTCACACTCCATCATTGAGGGAAGTCGGGGCAGGAACTCAGGGCAGGGACGTAAAAATTACATTTTATCTAAGTTTTAAAGTTTTAGAGTCTAAAATCCAGCTTCAGAAATGTAGGGCTGGAGGGATGGCTCAGCAGTTAAGAGCACTTGCTGCTCTTGAAGAGGACCCAGGTTGGGTTCCCAGCATCCACATAGTAACTTAGAACTGTCTTAATTCCAGAGGGAATCTGATGCCCTCTTCTGGCCAGGGATATTGCACGCGTGAGGTGCACAGGCAAAACACTCATACACAGCATAGAAAACAAATAAATCTTTAGAAGAATGTTTTTAAGTAGCTGGGTACAATTACTCTGTACTTAACTATTGAGGATGCTCTGGGTATTTAAATTTACTATGAGCTGAGTTAACCTTTTCTTTGTTCAGTGGTCACTGAATGTCTGTCTGTCTATCCTTAGCACTAACAACATCACAATAAAATGTGTGCCCTTGATCCTAAACGAAACTAAGAGTATGTATGAGTTAATCATAGTACGTATTTTTTGGACATAACTCAATAATAAGAGACTTAACTAACATGTAGTGGGCCCTGGGTTCAATCTCCAATACTACTAAAAAAGAAGAGAAATATCTTGATGGGTGTTTGAAGTTCCCAGGGAAGAGGAGAAAGCCATATTTGTTAAATATTCTACAGTTAATTCCCACCAGTATATCTGAAAAATTTATAGTTTACTTTTGTTCTATGCCTATTAAAACCTGATGAAACTGCTTCCATGTTGGAGCATGTATGTTATTTGGTGCAACCATAATGTGTATTCCCAGGTCACTTATATTTGGCTCAAGAATAAACTAGTTAAGAATCAAGTGTGGGAGTAGGGAGATGGCCTGGTGAGTAAAATGCTTGCCATACAAGTGTGAGGACCAGAAGTCAGGTGAGTGTGGTGGCCTGCCTGTAATCCCAGCATATGAGGACAAGGAATCCCAGAGCAAGCTGGCTAACTGTGCTGATGGACTCTTAGATCTCGGTACAAGTCTGAGATTCTGCCTCAATATATAAGGTGGAGAACAATAGAGGAAACACCAGAGATCAGCTGCTAGCCTCCACACTCACAGGTATGTGTACACCAGTGCACATGTATGCACACATACCACACTTGTGTATACATGCACAACAAAAGTGGAAATAAAAATGAGTCAAATGTTGGGGCTAGAGAGATGGTTCAACAGTTAAGAGTACTGACTGCTCTTCTAGAGGACCTGTATTCAATTCCCAGCACTCACATAACAGCTCACAACTGTCTGTTTAACTCCATCTCCAGGGGATCCAATACCCTTACACAGACATACATGCAGGCAAAACACCAATGCACATAAAATAAAAAAATCATTTTTAAAAAAGACTCAAGTGTTAATCCGCTTCCCTGCTATTACTCTATCTTCCCTCTGAGCAGATGTTAGAAGCCTAGTCATTTCAGTCAGTCTTGCAGATGTCAGAAAGGAAAGTCAGTGTACCCTAAAGTAGTAATGTATTTCCGTGTCCAGTGTAAAGAGCACAGAGTTCCAGTGCTCTGTATTTAGGACATAATAAATCACAAACTATATTTAAAATACAGCATATTAAAATATAGTATATGCTTTGGTACTATGTGTGCAATACAAGTAACAGTATCATAATCTTAAATATTTTTGCTCTTACAGAATATGAGATATATGCATGTATTTTAACAACTTATAAGTCCACCTTTTTTTTTTTTTTTTTAAGTACCAATAGGGAATATTCCTGAACCCATATATCTGCAGTTGAAATCATGCCATAATAACATTTGAAGCAATGATCTCTGGTAGTTTATGAATGAAAATGGCATTACTAGTCCACTGGTTTTTTTCTCTGATTAAATTTCAAGAAATAGTTATTGTACAGAGATAAAGTTTAAGTTGTTTAAAGTTCATATATAATATATATTTCTATAAATGGATAGCCATCCTGCAATATGAAAATTCAAAAATAGGTATGTTAAATTCCAGACTAACCTAGGGAAGTAATGGTTAATTGCAGAGGATAAAGTGGGAAAGGATGTCTAGACTGATGCTAGGTAGACAGGGCTCAGAGCTGTAAAGTGAGAACTAGAAGAAAGTGTATTGCTCATGTCAAAATGCCATGGAGCTGACAGGACACAGCAAGAGGCCTTAGTGGTCGGGCTTTGTCTTATAGTTAGGGAAAGTTTGAAACAGATGAGCATCACACGAATGTATTTTGAGAAGATCACTCTGGTAGAGTTTTTTTTTTTTTTTTTTTTTTTTTTACTTGTAATTTTAAGTCTGTTAATCTACCCACTAAATTATTCAAAGAGGGCACCTTTGGGGTTCCCTCCCTCCTTTCAGACAACCCAGACTAATGCTTTTTTCTCTTTAGGTGAGATGGGCAGACCTAGAAGAAAAGAAGGATGCAGATAGGAAAAGGGCCATAGGTTTTGTGGTCGGACAGACTGATTGGGAGAAGATCACAGATGAAAGTGGTCACCTGGCTGAAAAAGCCCTCAATCGAACCAAATATATATGAGACTTAGTTTGTGAATGGAGCGTTACTCCTCTAAGGTAAGGGTACCCAGCTATGTAAATAGCCTATTGTGTAGTTGCTTCAAAAATATTGAGGACAGCATGCTTTACTAAAAATCATTTTTCTAGTTCTGAACAAGTAAGTATGTACTACTTCTAACATTTGCAATAAAGAATATTAGAAAAGAAAGCAGGTTTTTGTAAGCCTTGTAAGAGACTTTGGATTCTGTGTTCTTGAGGAGGATAGAGTTGTGCTAGGATAGATACTGAAGTCTGCTGAGTCTTTTGTGTCCCCATTCCTGGAGTGACCTCAGTTTCTCTTCTTTCCAGGTGGTTCGCTTTGAGGTGACCTGAAGCCAAGGCCTCATGAAACTTCTTGTTTCCACGTTTCAATTTTGTTTTGTTTCTACCAGTTTCATTTTTAAAAGTTCTCCAGTATCCCCAAGAAATTTTAGAATCTTGCTGTACCCAAGCAAGACATTAATTTTTCTTTTAAACTAATTTGGAGAGGGAGGGTTAGCTTAACTGCTGAAGTCAGGTGGGGATCCACTGGAGGATTCCAACAGAATATTTCCTCCACTGTACACTGTCACAGACTATCATCATTGCTTTGTGGCTGTTTTTGGTTTTTTACTGTATGTAACTGGTAGCTGATTGTACTAGGATTAAAAACAATAAACTTTCACGATAAAGCCAATGAGATTCATGGGCTGTACAGCATGGGCCCTTTTCTCTTATTTCTTAAATTTGTTTTTATTGCTATTTAAATGAAGTGTGTCCTGATTACCTGCTTGCTGAACACTCCCGAACCTCTTTCCTATTGAGTAATTAGCACAGCTGTTTGGTGGCACATTGTAAAACTCAAGGTTCAGTAATAATGAGAATATTCAACTTTGCTTTATAGCTGAATTGTTTTTCTTCATGTCTTAAAGACTAACAGAGGTCAAGTCTAAATATCCATCAGTTCCCCGGGGCATGTCTCTTCTGTGACTTTTTTAGGGGAAGAAAAGGGGAAGTAAGGTATTATCTCTGTTCTTCCTTCCTCTTTATGCTATTTTATGTTTGGTTTTTGTGTGTGTGTGTTTGTTTGTTTTGTTTTCTTTTTCCGTAGCTGGTTTTGAATACAGGTGAACAGAACTGTTACGCCACAGACCTCAAGCTGTTGTCTTACTTGGAGCTTGAATTGTGGCTTTTGAAGTCAGGATGGAGGGAAAGGAGAAGCATGGACATGCACAGCGCTCTGGCAAGCAGCCCTTGAGCCTCCCAGCTCCCTTTGCAGGTTCTTGCCAGATTGCTCATTATTGAAAAGCTTGGTCTTCTGCATAGAATTTTGTCTCTTGTGGATAATCCCAACCAGAGTCAAAAGCAGAGCTAAAACCCAGATAGCATTCTTCTTTGAATACAGAAAGGGGGCTCTCTTTCCTTCTTTCAGTCTGAAAATCAAGTCATTTTCTATCATGAAGGAAGATGGGATGAACTTTCTTCCTCAAAAATCATGTCTAGTTTGTAAGCCAGTTCAGCAACTTGTGAACATGTTCACTGAAGACCTCAGCATTGTGTCCTGGATGAAAATCTCCTAGTTTTTCAACCTACATTGAATACTGTGCCTAGAGCTAATATTTTCTAACAGTTTAGGAGTATCACTTTGGGTTTAATAGCACAACAACTTCCTGTACTTTAATATCTTCCTTGACATTCTGAATGTTTAAGCCTAAAAGATTGGTTCATTAACAAGTTAATATTGAATGTATAATTTGCTTCATTAAATGATTTCCACTGTTTGTAGTATTTAATAAGCTATTTTGGTGGCTAGGGCCTGTAACACATTTCTACCTACTGATCCGTATCAGCCGCCTTTATTATATTGGAAAAAGATAAGAGGGCAAGATAATCAAATCAGATTGTTTGTACAGACTTATTTGCTACTTCTTAGACCACTCCGCCCCCACCCTGGCTTTTCTCACCAAAGCAAGACTTGTGAAGTGTGTTCCCTGCTTGGGAAGGAAGGCGGGCCTCTTTGCTCTTCAGTGACTCTTAACCTTTCCAGCATTTGAACACCCGTGAGATAAACAGTGGTTACTCCTGAATCACGGGCCTTGCGAAGCAGGGCGTCCTGTCTTATCATAGCAGGAGCATCAGCCATGGCCTGTGCTGGTTTTCAGATAGTTGCAGCCATAGGAATGAACATGCCTGGTTTAGGAACTGGTTATAACACATAACCTCCATGTAAAGAGAGTCATGAAAAGATAAGGAGCCGGAAATCAGTAAGAGAGATACCGATTAATATTTTATTCTGCTAGACCAGTGAGAAACTGTTAAGAAATCCTTGAGCCTTAATATCACAGAAACAACCGAAGAGAAAATTCAAGTGGTATTTTGGGGAAATTTGGGTTAGGTAAACATTCTTTAATAAGGCAAATCAAGTTATAGTACCAAACCTAGCATCCTAGCATTTGCTAGTATTTTTCAACTTTATTAATGCTGTCTTTCTTATTTCAGAAAGCAGTTGGGTATGTTTTTGCATTTTTATTTAAATCATATTAGTTTTATTTTAATGCATTGTGGTTTCTTGTATCTTGATACAAAATAGTCTGATGTTAGAAAATGTTTCAGATATTTTAAACCATATGTAACATTTTTCATTTCAGGGATTCAGGTCTACTTGTAAACTTCCTGTACGAGGAACTTGGTAGATGAGGTATAGAAAATTTCCCATTTGAGAGTCATTTATTTAAGATTAAATTGGAATATTTCAAATATTCTTATGGCTTCTTGCAGTAACCATAAGATACCAGCAGTACACAGAAGCTGGTCTCTTTACTTTTCTTTTCTTACCCTTCGATGCTGGGGATCAGTCCCAGAGCCTCATGTGTGATGGACAAGTGTTCAACCAACCAAGCTGATTCTTAGCCTGTAAAGTTTACTTTTGACCCACAGAGTTTTCTAACAGTTTGCATTTGGTTCAGGTATTAGTGAGTAATCCAGAAAAGGTTCTTACATTTTCTGGCTGGATTTATTTCTCTTGTGACAGGAAGAGCAAGTCACCATCCCATCCAGAGTCTTTTTTTTTTTTTTTTTTTTGGTTTTTCGAGACAGGGTTTCTCTGTGTAGCTTTGGAGCCTGTCCTACTCACTCTGTAGACCAGGCTGGCCTCAAACTCACAGAGATCCGCCTGCCTCTGCCTCCCGAGTGCTGGGATTAAAGGCGTGCGACGCCGCCACCGCCGCCACCTGGCTCATCCAGAGTCTTTTTTTTTTTTTTTTTTTTTTTTTTTTTCATCCAGAGTCTTAAAACTATGAATTTCTAATTGGATTAGCTAATTTTCCACTTGGTTTTGAGGCCCTTAGTGTTTGTGTTACGTGTCTTATCCCCATAACTGCCAATTGCAGATAGTTGTTAGTGGGCATCTAGAGCCTGGCTTAATTGCCAGGACTGTAAAAACAACGAGTTCTTGGATACAAACAGACCACATAGCTGTTGCAGGTGGATTTTAGAATTTTAATTGAAGTATTTTGGCAGGCCAGAGAAGGAGAATGATTCCTTGTTTTTGTATTGATAGATTGTACTATGAACTCCAGTTCCTCTCTCAGAACCTGTCTGAGCACATTTCCTCATCTGTAGAAGTTCAAATAGTAAACACCTGTTGACATACTATGGCTCATAGTAAAAGCACACCTCAGAGTTGTTCTGAAGGTTAAATCAGGATCGTACCCACTACTGCTCTCATAGTACCAGCCACATGCTAAAAGTTAAAAATCAGTAGTAAATTACTTAACTTATTCTCACATGCTTTAGAAATACATCGTTTCCAGCTCTCCTGAAGATAGTGCTGCCACCTTATGTAGTCAGCTGCTATAGATCAAACTGAGCCATATGAAATAGCCCAGGGTGTTGGGAGCTGGAAGAGTGATCATTTCACAGCATTTTCAGGAAGCTGGTGGCCCCTGTCTTTAGGACCAGCATGGAGACTTGTGAGGCTCAAACAAAAGCTGATTAGATCCCCACAAGGGCAGGAGTCATGCCAGAATGGAATTGCCAGACTACAGGCATGAACAAAACATTACATATTCAAACAAAGTCATGGTGTTTCGTGAATATGTTGTTACATTCCCATGATATAAAATTGGAAAAGGTCAAGAATGCCTATATTAAAGTCACTGCCATCTATACCCCCTCAGATTCCCATTCCTCCACCTGTAATAATCCCTTCCATTGTCATTAAAAGTCAGTTTTGTACTTTTTAAGAAAAATTTGTAGGCTGGAGAGATGGCTCAGTGGTTAAGAGCACTGACTGCTTTTCCAGAGGACTCAGGTTCAATTCCCAGCACCCACATGGCAGCTCAAGACTGTCTGTAACTCCAAGATCTGACACCCTCCCACAAACATATATGCAGGCAAAACACCAATGCACATAAAATAAAAATAAATAAAACTTTAAAAAAAAAAGAAAATTTTGTGGTTTGGCTCTAAGTATTAACTTTGCTAATGGTCTTTGTGTACTACTTTGTATTCCTTTAACAGTGTGCCTTAGTGGTCATTCAAATCATACATAAATATTTCTGTTATCTCTTTAGTTTTCCAAAGGTAACATTTTATTATAAAGGGTGTTTTCTGAGAGCTTTAAGAAATGGTTTAACTATATTTGTATTCTTTTCATGGCATTAAGCGTATGGTACAGCTGTTACATGGTTTCATCACTTGTAGGTTTGAATAGTTACCCTTAGAGCCCCCTCTGCATTTCTGATTCTAAGCAACCATCATTCTGTTTTCCATTTGTATAATATTGTCACTGAAAGGATGTTATACGTGTGAAATACATTATATAGTCCTTTGGGACCGGTGTTTAGCTTTTGTCCTTTAGCATGGTTCCTTTGAGACTCATTCAAATTATCATGTATATCAGTTATTTGTTCCTCTTTATTGCTGACCAGCACTAGATCCCATTCTCTCTTGTGGCTGTATCATATAGTCTGCATCATTACAAAACTTTTACTTACCAGGTCTCTGTTATTGGGTACTCCTGATGTCTTTTGCGGTTATAAATTGTGAATTTCCTATATATTCAATCCCTCTGCCTTCCTGCACCTACCTAATTTCTAGCAATGAAGGAACAGTATCGATGGCATCCTTCGCACAGACGTCCTCCACGGTGACACTCATGCAAGAACAGTAGTGGACTGCTGTCCAGAGAGCATGACCCTAATGAGGTGACGACGGCGGCAGACTTCCTTTCCTAGAAGATCCTTCATGATTGAATTGTGATCAAGCAACAAATTGGGGTATTCCATGGAGGATCCAATGGCCGGAGACTCCTGACCCACACATGATTTGAGAATTGAGTCCGTAGGCCACTGGCCTGGGGGCCTGGATGTTTATATGCACCTGTACTCCAGGAGTGAACCTGATCTCAGTTTGTGGTGCATTGCTTTCACGTCTGACCAAAAGTCAGGAGCATCCTGGTGCCCTGCTGCAGTGATGGATGGCCCTCTGCATGCCAGCAATACTTTGCATTTGGGATTCCACAGGGAACCTGGAAACTTAATGCTTTTATGATGTAGGTAAAGCTTAACTTTAAGTCTTCCACTTAAGAAATTTGAATTTCCTGCCAATATCCATATTCTTGTTTTTTATAGTAAATCATAGATAGTAATAAAAAAACTTAATATTGAGGAATAGAAACAATCCCTTCCATTGTCATTTAAAGTCCCACTTCAGGTCTATTATTCTGGTGAGAGTTTAACTTCCTAACTAGGAATGATGTTTGTGAAATATTTTCCCCGTCCCTCTCTCCCTCCCTTCTTCTCTTCCTCCCTCTCTCCCTCCTTCCCTCCCTTCCTCTTTCCCTTTTCTTAGGACCTTCATGGCTCCCTGAGAAAGACAAGGAACCTCAGAGGGATCAGAAATGCCTCTCCCCTTCATCAAGAGTCATGAGAGTCAGCAGAGTACTTTGGGTCCCTTTATGTGCTTGCCAGAATTGTTGCAAGATTACCACAAATTAAAGACTTTTAAGTGTTTTGTAGTTGCTGTGCTATAGTTGAGCAACACCTTATTCCATAAAATAGGTTCTGTGTTCTCTCATGTTTATTTTTTTCACAGCATTTAACTCAGTCTGTAGAGTGAGTAACGGGATGCTTGTGTGCATGCAGAAATGACAAACTCAGATAAAATTGGCAGGTGACACCTGAGGCAGAGGTTACTGATTGTAGTGCACTGGATGTCACGGTAGGTCTAGACAGAAGGGGACAGCACTTGCCAGCCAGTGAAAGTTGTGGCTCTGGAGGGATGAATCATGCCAGTAACCTCAGCACTTTGGAGATGGAGTCAGGAGGATGGGAGCCCAAAGGCCCAGCCTTAGCTCTCTAGATACCCTTTATTCTCTGATAATTCCTACATGGATATGAATTCCCACCCCACCCCACCCCCACCTTCATGTCCTCTCCTCTGTTGTTGTTTTAATCCACTGGTTCCGGTTCATGCTGCTTGCTGCAGTGTTGGATGATCTTGCCCACGTAACCATAGCTACCGAGTTCAAGAGTACACTGGCTATGACATGTTCAAAAGACAGCATTTCACAGCATTCTGACACATCCTCCAGCTCTCTTTTTTTTTTTTCCACCCCCTCTTCTACAGTGTCCTTTGGGGGTGGGGAGAGTGTAAGTCCTCAACCATCATTTATTTGATTTTAGGATTTTTTTTTTTAACATGAGAATTTTAGTATTACAGCAATAAGAACTTTGTTTTGGAAGGTGGATTCTAAGTGCCTTAGCTCACAGAGCCTGCCTGCCTCATCTGATTCAAGGGCTGCCACTTTGAAACACTGGACATTTAATAGATTAGAGTTACTTCTAGGTTCGTTCCAGTCACATGCATCCTCCACCCCACCCACCCCCTTTTTTTTTTTAAGTAGATGAGCAAAACAAAGGGACTTGAGCTTAACTTCCTACAGTGATTGGAGGGCTGGAGTTGGGTTTTCTGGTCTATAACCCAGCACTTTGGGTTTTTTTTAAGTTTCTTTCAGAAACAATACCATACACTTAAAACATATTCCTGAATTCTCATAATTGTAGGGGAGCTGTACACCTAGGATCTCCCATAAACAATTAAAAATTAAGTCATACTCATTAGCAGAAGTTTAAGAAGGTAATTAATAGTATATGGGTGCATAATGATAGAGTTTTAATCAGATGAGATTAGTGTCCTGATTTGGATTCCTACATGCATGAACTGAGAAAATGTCATAAGGAGGATAATGAGGATGCAGCCACTGGATAACCAGTATAACTGCCTTCCCCAAAATGTGGTAATTTGGGTCTCCTCAACTCAGACTTCTAGCCTCCAGAATGTAAAAAAATAAATATATGTATTTATCAAAAAAATAACAGTCTTAAACTTGATTATGGTACAAACAGTTTTTTTTTCACAGTAGGGAAAATCGTTTGTGAAGCTAGCATGTGGGAGTAATTCTTTGTAATTTTGTATGTAAGTTGCCTGTTTCTTTATGTAGTCATCAGCATCTTAGCTCATTCACTTGGCAGTTCCCAACTAAGCACCTTAGTAAGGACAAGCTCATCCACTTAGCATAGACGTCTGTTAGGAGCCTGGTGGGAGCCTCCTCCAAGCACTTCTGCAGGGACCCTGTAACTCAGCTCCCTGAAGAGTCCCTCTGGTTTTCCTGTGTTCCCTCTCCTTTTTTCTCTTTATGAAGTATAATTATCTGAAGGCCCGGTTCACATGATGAGCTGATCCTCATCTAGGCCCTCCGCCCAGCTCTCATGGTTGTGTCCTACTGTCTTTCTTGATTTGCCTTTGTAGTTGGGTAACTAGGCACCTGTCTGTCTTGTCTTTCGCATCCTCTCCGAGCCCTAAGAGCAAGATCTTAAAGGTAAGAACTGTTTACTCTGTCCTTCCATCAGCCTTGTATCTAGTATCTGTCCTTTACAGGTCTGCTGAGCATTGGTATCTGGAAAATTTAAATATGAAGTTAGTTAATGTCGATCAATATATGTGCAATTTACAAAACCAAATTTTGTGTTTGTCTTGTCACTGCCTCTGTGTCTTGCCATTGATGGCATACCTATTTATATTATATAAATCAGACATTGTAAATTCAAATGTCTTCAGACCAATGAGACTTGGCCAGTACAGCAGGATAACATGTTTAGTCTATTCTTTCAACAAAAACATGGTTTCAATTAGCCATACGGGGAAATAGTCTCATGGGAAAATGTCTTCTCATTTTTTCCCCCTTGAAACGGTAGAGACTGCCTTAGTTTTCTCACTTGGGGAAGACATAAATACAAGTATTGCCTCTTAGCTCTATTGTGAGGAAAAGCCTCACCTGAGGTAGAGTGACACATGGCAATCGACTCTCAGCCTATTGGGAGCAAAGAGGGCCTGTTGTACCAGCATTGCCAGATACAGATAACTGGAAGTGTGTGTGTGTGTGTGTGTGTTGTTTTTCAAGACAGAGTTTCTCTCTGTAACAGCCCTGGCTGTCCTAGAACTCACTGTAGACCAGGCTGGCTTTCAACTCGCAGAGATCAGCCTGCCTCTGCCTCCTGAGTGCTGGGATTAAAGGTGTGCGCCACCATTGCCTGGCAGATTTTTATGTGAAGTTTTTTATTTATTTATTTATTTATTTATTTATTTATTTATTTATTTCAAAATAATATGGAAACTACTAGAAGCAAAAGAGATTACACATATGGAGGGCACATGCCATAATCTTGAGATTTCTGGTATGTATTTTAAGGGATGGTGACAAGTCTGAAAGGCAACAACATTATTAAGAAAGGTTATGTCATAAAGCTACATATTTAAATATATGATCACTTTTTCTGATATTTTGGAAAAGCAATTGTTTTCCCCGAGCAAGGCAATATAGTACACTGATACTGAATTTGCAATAAGTTTACCTTTACCCGGGGCCCAGTTTCTCAAGATAGAGGTAAGCACTTTTCATGTCCTCTAGTAGTAAGCCACAGAAGGAGGAGCCATCGAGAATGCTCTTGGGGTCATTGGAGCATCTGAATGGCTGTTATGAGCTGGTGAATTAGACCCAATATCTGCTGTAAATACTGCTGTCTGTTTCCAGTGGGGAAGGATGAGTGTCCTTAAAGCTACTGTGTTAGCACCTGTCACCATGAAGGTAGGTGTAATTGGATGTTTCATTCCTTAGAGTGTTGGGCCAGTACTGGATGTGTTTATTCCAGACACAGTACGAATCTATTTTCATTATTAAAGTTAAATATTACAGCCAAAATTTATCAAAACTCACACCCCTCCATAAGCCCAAATTAAATCTTAGAAACATTTAGTGATGCCATTTAAAGATTGATTTTTTTTTTTTTTAAAGATTTATTTATTATGTATACAGCATGTGTCCCTGTAGGCCAGAAGAGGGCACCAAATCTCATTACAGATGGTTGTGAGCCACCATGTGGTTGCTGGGAATTGAACTCAGGACCTCTGGAAGAGCAGTCAGTGCTCTTAACCTCTGAGCCATCTCTCCAGCCCTAAAGATTGATTTTTTTCCAAATGTTTTAAGGTACAAATGTATACATACCTTAAATATACAGTGGGTTTTTTTTAACGTGTGATAGCCCATACATATTCTGTACATCTACTCTCTTGGAAACACATATATTCCTGTGTATGCTTTCATTTTTTGTTTGCTTGTTTTTTGAGAGAGGTTTTCACTGTAGCC
The DNA here is from genome assembly GCF_949786415.1 of Peromyscus eremicus. NCBI lineage: Eukaryota > Metazoa > Chordata > Mammalia > Rodentia > Cricetidae > Peromyscus > Peromyscus eremicus. Next base: position 83,131,090 of record NC_081430.1, read on the forward strand.
CTGGCTATCCTAGAACTCACAGAGATCTGCCTACCTCTGTTTTCCTTTCAGGATTAAAAGTAGAGGAACGTGACACCATACCCAACCTTTGTTCCTGTATTTTTGTGTGTACATCCCATCCATACACATACAGTTTTTACTTTTTGATGAGTCACATCCTTGCAGATGTCCCTTATGTGCATATTTTCCCAGTGAAAATACAGAAAAAAAAATTAAATCCTGGGCCACACGGACGTGATTTCTCTTTTACTTCTTCCTGGTAACTACCTGTGTGTTAGAAACAGTCCTAACAGTGTTTGAGTTGTTTTTTAATGGACTTTTCCCCCCACAGTGGTGGCACCTATTCATTTTCTGGTCCCATTTGCTTAGAACACCTTTTTCTGTCCTTTTTATAATTTTGAGTGTGTGTGTGTGTGTGTGTGTGTGTGTGTGTGTGTGTGTGTGTGTACACACAACCTGCAGGAATCTGTTCTCCATCCTATGGCTCTTGGGAATCAAACTGAAGTTACCAGGCTCGGCAACAAGCACCTTTACCCACTGAACTATCTCCCCATCCCAGCTATCTTGATGCTTTAGAATGCCAGTTTGGGGTTGGAGCCATGGCTCACCATGTGAAAATGTGTAGTGCTCTTGCAGGAGAGCTGAGCTGAGTTCCCAGCACCCACATCAGGCAATTCTTAGCTGCCTGTAACTCCAGCTCCAGGGGATTCAACGCCTCTTCTGGATTCTTCAGGCACTGCACTCATGCATAAGCCCACATTCTCAAATAAACATAACTTTAAAATAAAAATATAACTGGCCATTTTGGTGCACACCTTTAGTCCCAGCACTTGGGAAGCAGAGGCAGGTGGATCTCTGAGTTAAATGTGTACCTGATGTACATGAGTTCCAGGCCAACCAAGACTACACAGTAAGACCTTGTCTCAGACAAAACAGTTTCATATGTTGTCCTTATTTAAATCATATGTATGATGTATGATTATATATATGATAACTACAGTTAGTATTCTGAACCTATTTTATCTACCTATGTAGGTTCAGAGTACTGACCGTAGTTCAAAATTAATAAGCTTTTAAAGTAGGAGTTGTGCTCCAATTATGGGGAAAACAAAATGCCAGTTGAGAAGATAATGTTTTACAGTCATGAACTTTCCCCCATCAGTCTCTCCTTTGCCGTCACAACAGGTGAACTGCAGGTGCTATTCGAGTGTTTATATCATGCCTCTTCAATATGAGTTTGACACTGGAAACCATAGTTTTCCTATCACTTTTAAATAGTGCTAGGATTGAAGATGTAGCCCACTGGTAGAGCATATTCTTTGCAAGTATGAGGCTCTAGGTTCAGCCCTAAGACCTTTCCACCTCATGTGGTTAAGTCTGGAACACTTTATGGGGACTGTTTGTTTATTTAGACATTAAACTTTTTAATTAAGAGAACATGCCCTGATAATTTTTTCTTTACTAGTCTTGGTGTGTTGGTTGGAAAGTCACTGATAAATGAAGACTCAGGATTGTGTATCCATTAAGTCATAGTGGGAAGCTTTCTCAGAGTCAGTAAACCCCTTTCTCTGTGGGTACATATTTGGAAGGATGGTGAAATAAAGAGTATGTCATGTG